>NW_024380331.1:0-8205 GCF_016835505.1 Polypterus senegalus
CGTAGAAATATTGTTCTGTTCTGTGGCTTCCAGTTCAAAAGGCAAATTAGCTTTTAAAGGTCCCAGTCCTTGGTGTTGGACTAAAGCTTCTTTAGCTGCCTCAAAAGCAACTTGTTGTTTTTCTGTCCATTCAAACTGTGCCTTTTTCTTGACAACATCATGTATAGGTCTTAAAATTAGTCCCAAATGTGGCACAAATGCTCTCCAAAAGCCCATTAAACCCACAAAGGATTGAGCTTCTTTTTTGTTAGTTGGTGCCTTTAATTTATACAAAGAGTCAATTACTTTTTGGGGCACTCGTTTTTCTGGTCCAAACCACATCATGCCCAGAAATTTAACTTCTCTGGCGGGTCCTTGGATTTTGTCTTTATTGATAGCCCAGCCTCTGCTCTCCATGTGGGATATTAAAACTGGCAATGCCTTTGTTACTGATGCTTCATCCCCAGTTAACATTATATCATCCACATAATGGAAACATCGTACCTTTTCCAAATCTGAGCAGGTAGCCAGATCTCTTGCTACAAGTCCATGGCACAACGTAGGGCTGTGTAGGTATCCCTGTGGGAATACTTGAAAGGTGTACTGTCTGTCCTTCCATGTAAATGCAAACTGATCTTGACTTTGGGTTGCAATAGGAATAGAGAAAAACGCATTAGCCAGGTCTATGACAGCATGCCACTCTCCTGCATTAGCCATGATGTCTTCTATGATGGTCACAATATCAGGAACTGCAGCAGTCAAGTGCGGTGCTTTAGCATTTAGACCTCTGTAATTGATGGTCATTCTCCATGAACCATCCGGTTTTCTGACTGGCCACACTGGAGAATTGAAAGGGCTAACTGCAGGTCGAATAATTCCTACCCGCAATAAATCTTCCACTGTTTCTCCTATTTCTTGCAAACCTCCTGGCAAACGATACTGTTTTAAATTTACAGGTGTGTCAGGGACTGGAATTTCTAAAGGGGTCCATTTTGCCTTTCCTCTTACTATTGCTTTTACTATTCTACACATGACATTACGAATCCCAAAAAAAATGTTCCCCATTCTGTTTGGAATGACTTTCCTGTAGGAATATCTATCCCCAGAATATATTCAGGCAATTCTGAAATAAGCACCTTAGCTTTAAAAGAGGGTGACTTTCCTATTGCTAAGTGTACTGTGATTAGTTTCGCCTGGATATCTGAGCCTCCGTATCCGTTTACATTTACAATTGGTCCTGAAAAGTTATATGGATTCCCGTGAAGTAAAGTGACTTCTGCCCCAGTATCCATAAGTGCCATAACCTGATGTGGTTTTTTTCCTTTACCCCAGTAAATGGTTAGCGGGACGTATGGGCGTCGGCCTCCTGCATGAATGAGCCGTACCTCCCTGCCTACAGGAGACCTGCCCTCTCCTCAATATGTTGGGCGAGGTGTGCGCCACTCGTTCAGAAAGTTAAAGAAGCGTTTCGGTTTATGTTCGGAGTGTTTTGTTTCCTCCTCACTAGGCGGTGCGGTTGGAGGGATTCTGCCTTCGTCCTTTTTTAGACTTTCTCAGAGCTTGCCATCTCTGAAAAATTTCCCCTGTTGGTTTGCCATCGATATCCATTTTATTTATTCCTGCTTCTATCAGATCACGCACCATTTTTGTACGGCTTACTCTTTGTATTGTATGCCCTGCTATGGCTCTAACTGGTCTCTGCCCAGCCGATACCGTTGCACCCAATTCATCTAACTGGCCCAATAATGCGGCCACATCCCATACTGTTTGCTGATTAACTCCGGCGAGCATAGATAATAGAGCCCCTTTTAAATGATGCGGTGCATTTTTGATTAAATGGTTTTGCATTCCGGCAGTGAAGGCTTTATTATCAGGGCCAGCAAACGCAACTCCTGGTGCAGCTTTATAAATAGCTGCCTGCACACCCATTTCTCGCAGCTGCTGAATTGCTTCAGAAGCTGTACGGCAAGATCTATCAATATCTTCCGCGTCTCTCGCGTCTGGATATGCATGTTTCACGGCGCATACAACCCATTCCACTATTGATACGATCGCTTGATGCTGTCCCCCTCGTAAGACATTTCTTAATTTCGGATTCGTGGTGATAGAGCCTAAATGTTTGATCTCTGTATCTGTCAATTGACAACTATCACCCCCTTCATCCCACATACGTAAAATCCACTGCATCAAGCTCTCGCCTGGTTTCTGTCTATATTGTTTACCGAGTTCCAGAAACTCTGATTGTGTAAAATCGCGCACGATTCGCGTTACCCTGTGCTGTCCACCGGGGTGCCCCTTGGCTTTATTTTGCATGACCAGTCTTGCATCTATAATTGTACAATTGTCATTATTAACCATTAGCGCTTCTCCGTCCCCTTCGTCGTCTTCCCAGATATTGTCGTCACTATCTGAGTTATGTATACTGCCATCCCATGTTTCTGGGTTCCAATCGCCTTGCATTATGGCTTGTACTTTAAAAGAGGAAACGGGGTGTGTTTTGCCTTGTTTACGGCGCTTAGCATGCACTAAACGGACAGCTAGCGTAGTACATTTAGTTTCCCACTCGCCTCGAGACGCGTCATTTTCCATGCATTCTTGAGTAATCGTTGCTTGTCTTGTAAGTTTTCTATTTCTTGTTTCAGTTCCCCACATTCGATGATCATATTCTGCAGTTTATGATCCAACTCACGTACTGCAGTTAATAAAAGCCAGCCGATTTCACCGGCTGCTTGTTGTTCCCTTTTTCCCCTGCGCCCAGCCTGAGCGCCAATACCGCCTGTTGGACATTTGAAGGAGTCACTTCTCCCTGTAACTCAGGCCATGCAATTGGGGATGCATAATTATTAAATAACTCAGCCACGGGTGTCCATGACAGTGCGCGCGACCAACCAGGAAATTGGCTGAGCCCACCTCTTCCGCTATTATCCAAAGCATATGTTTTAAACATAGTATTCATCATAAAATTATGATTTATGAAAATTAATTTTGGTTATTAAATATCGCTACTATCCTGCTCGCAGCGCCAATTATGTTTCCGATGGGAGTGTTAGCTCTGTGGAAATATCTTCTTTTATATTGCGGCGTTTTAATAAACCTTTATTTAAGTAAGTATAAATTATAACGGCGATATCCCTCTTTTCGGTGATAGGCGGCGACAAAGTCACAGAAAAGACAGAATATACTTAGCTTGTTTAATGCGGCTTACGTTGCTATAAAACGACAGGGAAGACCAGTCAAATTTCATCTGGTAACCGGGGGAATTTGGTTGTGTAGAAATTGCTTTTTTCTGTCACAACGGAGGTGGTGTTAGAGTCTATTTCTTCCACTCTCGCAGGTCTTCAAAGCTTGGCAAGGTTCCAGCGTTCTTTTATATTGTGTCCACACAACCAAATCCCCCAGTACAATGCCAAACAAGGTAGACAAACTTAAGCTAAGCATCAGACAGTCAGATCATATAACACTTAGGCCTTTTAGGGCTGACAACAGCTGTTCTTGTCTGTCTTTATGCTTTGCCTAGCCCAGCACTTCTGAAAGCTGACACTCTGTGCAAAAGCTGGCTCAGCTCTTCATGGCATGTTACACAGAAAAAGAATGAAAAATATATTTAAAGAGATCTGAAACAGATACAGTGACACAATTCTTAATATTATAACAACCTTAGTATAACAATCTCCAGGCGACGGACGTGACTCCTTTTTTTCGGCAAAAGTTCTTCTGTTCATCATGTTCAACTTTACTTTTAGTTCAGTTTCGGAATGCTCTCTGTCCATTTTCACCACGCGGCATACCTATGCTACTGCCTACTATTTGGTGGTGTAGCAGTGAAAAAGAGCCCTAGTGCAACAAATCTGTGTTTAGCGGTGTAGCAGTGAAAAAGGTCCCCACTTGAACAGTTTCCCGCAGCGCCACGTTCCGAACGTCGTTTAGGCAATTTAAACCAGTGTTGCGGTATAAGAAAAATCCATTTCATAAAAAAAATAAAAAACGGTTTTCGGTATGAACCAGTATACCGCCCAGCACTAATTGTAGGACAAAAACCAAGCCATGAATTCCAAGTAACTCTCTGTAGACCTCTGTGATGAAACTGTGGTGAGGCATAGATCTGAGCACAGGTATTTCTAAAGCTTTGAGTGTCCCCATAGTTGCAAAATGGAATCACCAGGGACCTCATTCATAACGGTCTACGTAGAATTCACACTCTAAGGACTTGTTTATACTTCATGCTCAGAACGTGTACGCGCCCGCATCATGGCTGCCACACGTTTCCAGCGTTCATTTGATGCGTCCTCTGAACAGGTCCTCAGAAATTAAAGCGCCGCGTACGCGAGTTGCAGTACCAGCAAAAAGTCAGGGAGCGCAGTGTGCTAAAAGGAATATGACGTCAGAGTCTCTGGTTACTATTTACATGTGACAGAAAGCCACTTTGCAGATCCTACAAGATTGGTGTGTGCGATTTGATGTTTGATGAATGGTTCGAAGTGGTAAAGCAAAATGCTAACATACAGATGCATTCGTGGTGCTTTTATATTCAAGCGTCGCATATTCCCGATCGTAATGACACGATAAAGTCTCACATATCGTCTTTTGTGCCGTCTTTTTTTCTTGGGCTTCCTCCGGTACTGACAGCAGCAGCAAACAGCAATAGATCGCCACAGTGAATACATTAAATGTATGATATTCCGACTCTCTGCACATTTAGAATCCTTAGATTTATACTTGATATCATTTTCATGATGAAATGCATTGAAGTATGTATGTTACATTTTATAGATAAATCGGTAATTCCGTTTAAATAATGAATACTGTTAATAATTACTCAAATGGGGGTGACATGGTGGCGGAGTGTTAGCGCTGCAGTCTTGCAGGGAGTCACGTCGCTGATAATGCCTGACTGCAGTTTACATGTTTTCCTGCTGGGTTTCCACAGTGTGCTCCGGTTTCCTTCCAAAGATATGCAGATTGGTTACACTAAAATGATGCCAGCGTGTATGTGTGTGCTTTTATTCACTTTGGATGAGCTGATGCCTCATCCAGGGATTGTTTCTGCCTCATGCCCAATGCTAGCTGAAATGGACAAATCCCTGGACTAATGGATTTAATCATTAAACATCCTTTTCAGAGATATTGCGGTAAGATGTCATCGGAATTTAATGGGTGTTCCAGGCAATTCACAACACAGTGAAGCCGAACCTGTTCTCACCATGCTGCCACCTGGTGGACTCCTCCAGATTTACGTAAAGTACGCGCGCATGTATAAACAGTACAACACTTGCGTAGCAAGAGCATCCACTGCAGCATCTGCTGCGCGCATGCTAAGTCCGTGAAGTATAAACCCGGCATAACATAGCGTATGGACAAAAGAGCAAATGTGCTTATGCACAAAAAATTCTAGATGCTGTCACACACGTGCGCATGGGAACCAGCTGAAGGGCCTAAACACTAGTAATTCTACGCCAGGCCAGGGGGTGGCAGAGTGTACTGGCTTTCTCTCTCAGTCCCTTGCAGACCTTTTCCCGGGAAATCCCGCCTGTTGCCGGCCCCAAAGATGATGTCACTTCCGGGCACAAGGACACCACTCCCAGTTCCGGCATAGATGACGTCACTTCCCTTCCAGCCCTTTAAAACTGCCATCTTGCCTCAGTACAGGCAGTTCTGTTCTGGACTCTGAACTAAGCACATCGTGCTATTTACAACTACTTTCGCAGCCGATTCAATTATACGGGAGGCTGCCCCAAATCTTTATGATGTCTCCCACTCATTCTTATCACAATGCATAAATCTGTGCGAACGCCAACTTCCACATTCTTCCGCTACATAAATCCCGGTCAGCGTGAAACGAAATGCTTGTGCACGCGCCTGCTGTCCCGCCCCGTCTCCTCCCAGAATTACGCCTCTTTAAATATGCAAATCAATATAAATAGCCCTTAAGCTCAGTGTTCTGTGAAAAGGCAACGGCAAAAGCAAGGGGGAAATAGAAAAATTTCAGCGAATGCCAAGTGGAGGCAAGGAAAAAGTACTATTTGTTGGTTTAAATAGTGGTATAAACAACAAAAGGAAGTTGATTGAGCGACATAGAGATTCGGAGAAACTCGAAAGCTCAATTTCACAAAGTCGCACAATGCCGAAATAAAAAAGAAGTTGTTATATATCAAAGTCGCAGTGAAAAGGCGATTATTATAAATAAGTTAAGTTTTATTTTGCTGCATTTCATCATAAAAATGATATTGTCATCATATATAAATACATGCTTTAAAAAGTGGCTCAGGTTGTGCAATATTATAACTGTATCGCAAGTTTACAATTAGGTAACTGTACTTATAAGTACAAACAGTTCTACAAGGAACACCTGATGGACTGATTGAGTGCGTTTATAGTTCTTGGGATGAAACTGTTTCTGAACCGCAAGGAAAGGCTCCGAAGTGTTTTCTGTATGAAAGCAGTTCGATAGACAGCATGGCTGAGGCAGCGTGTGCTTGATGCTGTATACTGATAATTCTCTTTCCAGCTGCTGTAGAGCTGTGATTCCCCACTCAGATACAGTGATATAAATACTCCGAGTGGTGCAGTGAGAGTAATATGTAAAAAGATGATCCACTGTGACAACCCCTAACGGGAGCAGCTGAAAGAAGAAGAAGAAGAAGGTGCAGTGAGAGTAACAACGCTAAAGCAGCTATTGTATTTAAAATAGTTTAACCATTCTGTGGACCATTATATTGTTACAGGTTAATTCTAATCAGATGCATTAAAATAATAAACAATATGCGGTTAATTTCAGTGTATTTATAAAGCCGCGTCAGGGATGTGGATCTAAAAAAGAAAGGGTAACCAAATTGGAACAGTAGCACTGCTTTGACACTTGGTGCTGCCAGTCTACAGAAATTGCCAGAAATTGCATATGCCAGGGTATGAGGTACTTTGGAAATGTGCGTGGCTTTACGCCTAGTTTAGCTTTTATACATCGCGATTTGAGCGTGGAAACGTTCGTATGTAGCATTTTTGTATGTACGCACCGTTTTTACATGATACCCCAGGACACCTCCTGGAATTGGCTGTCTGATCAAACTGAGTAATTTGGTCAGGGAAGTGACCAAAAACCCAAATGATCACTCTAACAGAGCTTCAAAGGTTCTTTGCTGTTATGGGAGAACCTGTCCAAAGGATGATCATCTTAGAAGTACTCCATTAGTCAGGCATTTATAGCAGAGTGTCTAAATGGAAGACAGTCTTAAGTAAAAGGCATATTACAGCCCACTTGGAGTTTGCCAAATGACAATTAAAGATTCTCTGATCCGATGAGACAAAAATTGAACTCTTTTTGGCAGAACTCTCAGCACTGTGTCTAGTGAAGACCAGGCACTGTTCATCACTGGCCTAATACCATCCCTACGGTGAAGCATGATGGTAGCATCATCATACATCATGCTATGGGGATACTCTCAGTGGCAACGGATCAGGAGACTGGTCAGAATTGAGGGAAGGATGAATGCAGCCACATACAGAATGGTCTTGAAAAACCTTCTCCAGAGTGCTTGTGACCTCAGACTGAGAGCATGACAATTACCTGAAGCATACAGTCAAAACAATGCTGAAATAGCTTTGAGACAAGCCTTATTATCCTTGAGTAGCCCAACCAAAACCCAGGCTTCAGTCCAACAGAACATCTGTGCAGAAACGTAAAGATGGCAGTTTACAGATGTTTCCCATCAAATCTAACAGAGTTTGAGAAGTTGAAGGGACAAAACTGCAGAAAGGTGTGCGGAGCTTGTAGAGACTTACCCAAGAAGACTCAAAGCTGTAAGTCCTATGAAAGGAACTTCTACAAAGTACTGGATTGAATCCTTATTTGAATGAGAGATGTCAGTTTTAGATTTTTAATAAATCTGAAAATCCTTTTGAAAACATGTTTCCACGTGGTCATTATTGAGCATTGATTGATGGGAAATTTATCCATTTAAAATTAAATCAACAACAACACACATTTATTTATATAGCATGTTTTTATACAAATGATGTAGCTCAAATGCTTTACAAAATGAAGAAAGAAAAAAGAAAAAATATAAAAATTAGGCAATACTAATTAACAAAGATTAAAGTAAGGTCCAATGAATGGCCAGGGAGGACAGAAAAAACAAACAAAAAAAATTCCAGGGGCTGGAAAAAACAAAATCTGTAGGGGTTTATGATTTGGAGTCTAAGGTGAGAGACATTTTCTGAAATATAGGATGG
>NW_024380332.1:0-5047 GCF_016835505.1 Polypterus senegalus
CCTTGAAATTTTACAAGGATGTTATTTCATTCTAGAAGCTCTAATAATGTTAAAAACGTATTTAGAAGGTCGTAAACAGGTTTTCTATCTCTAACTCAAAATTATTAGATTTATAAATAAGAATCTACTTGGAAATTAATTTATCTGTCTGGAGCAGATTAACGCGATAATGAGGTTTACTGTATAACTGTGCGGAGAATATTTATAAACAGCGGAGAGTTTCTAGGGCTTAAAATATATACAAATAACCATACAAACATATGGTTTCAACCAGAGTTTTACCTTCGCTGGGGGTTCTGGAGCAAACCCCTAATCGAGGAGAATTACGATATATATATATGTATATAAAAAAGCAGTTGGACCTTGGGGTTACAAGAAAAAATAAAATGAAAATCCCTGTTCTTCAAGCCATCTGGTTGTTGAGGAAGGTGAAATAAAATGTTCTTCTGAGTTGATATGGGTAGTGAGGTAATAAAAATTTATGTCTACAATAACTCTATCTCAGGTCAATCAAATACAGGAAACTGAAAACTTTTAAATGAAATCAATTCCAGGCAAAAATATAATCTCATCTGATACTGAAAGATTTATAAAAACCTCAAAATAAATCAGCATAGTGAATGTATCTAGGAAATCGCCATATCAGTAAAAAAATAAATGTACACATTCACTGTACTTTATATATTTCTTAACAGAAAACACAATGATTCACTTCCATAGAGATTCATGTGGACTCTTAGTTCAATAAAAAATAAAGTAAATCAGTTCTTAAGAAAAAGCAAAATAAATTAACAGATATTTAAGTTGAATGTTGATTAATAAAAATAAAGATCTGGGCTTCCATTTTGATGTAAAAACCCCTTTTTTCACAGTCATTTCGTCAATGTCATGTGCTGTAGAGCTCAACCTCATTTTTACTTAGCATATGGAGGTGGGAAAGATGGCATATTTGGAGGCTGTTTATATGGCTGTGTGATAGGAGTTGTCTGCAGTGGAACATTACACTGTGGGATTCTGCACAGGAATTCCTGATGGGTCAACATTCTGCTGGATGATAATTAGAGGCTGTGAAAAAATAAAAATTAACAAAAAAGCAGCACTTTGGACCAGAAACCAATAAGGTGTTTAGTGCAGTGCCAAACACTTTCACATACTTAATGTAAAACTGAATGTAAAAAAAATATTATGTAGAATTTTACCTGGTCTGGGTTTCACAGGTTGCTTTGCAGCCATAGATTGATGTGAACAAGCTCACCCAGAACTCAAGAATAGTAAAAATCAACAGGACACCTTCATTCCTTGTGCAACCTTATTGAAATTGACAGAGATGGAAAGAACACTGAAAAATTCTGCTCAAGTAAAGTATTATAAATTAGTTAAAAACTTATTTCAGAAAAAAGTTAAGGTTTAAAATGTTGGAAACCACTTGAGTAGAAATAAAATGTAGTCTGTGACAAAATCACTCAAGTAATGATACTATTTAGTTATATTAAAAAACAAAAACAAAATTAGTAAATATTGGGCCCGCAATCGGAATAGCACAGCATATAAAAACAAATTTTAGAAACTCAAAATCTGGAGGTTGTGCCAGACTTCCTCAACTACATGTAAGTGCTGAAAATGAAAAAGAAAAAATCTGTACCCAGGTGGAGCAGGAAGTTTTTTAGACAAAAATGGCCACTGATTGTAGTTGATCTTAAGTAGAGTGTACAACTCCTGTACATTTTTTTAGTTCTTACTTGAAATTTGTGCCTAGATATACAGCACTGTGTTATCAACATATAAAATTCCTTGAAACGGGATGCAGCTATTCCCAAACAGCTCTCCATGTCCTTGGGAGTTCCATCATCATTACTGTTCTATGTTGGGACTATTTTGCTGTGGTCAGGGAAACAAATGCATTCCTAAAAGATGGTGCCCTTATTCATATACAGAAGATGTCTGCTGAATATACTGAACTTCAATGTACATTAAAGAAAATGTGTACAGATTTGGAAATTATATATGTGCTGTACGGTGGCACTTGGTACCCCACTGCCTCACAGTAAGGAGACCTGGGTTTGCTTCCGGGTCCTCCCCGCATGGAGTTGCATGTTCTTCCCGTTCTGGGGGGTTTCCTCAGGGTGCTCCGGTTTCCTCCCACAGTCCAAAAACATGCAGGTTAGGCGCATTGGTGATCTAAATTGTCCCTAGTGTGTGCTTGGTGTGTGTGTGTGTGTGTGCCCTGCAGTGGGCCGGGGTTTGTTCCTGCCTTGCGCCCTGTGTTGGCTGGGATTGACTCTGGACCCCGTGACCCTGTGTTGGATAAGCGGGTTGGAAATGACTGGCTGACTGTATGTGCTGTGTACGACTGGGCTTATGTTTTATAAACTGAGGGAAAAATCTATTTTCTATATAATGCTCTCTGTTAGTATGGGTTATCCTTTTTGGGAAAAATGAAACTGTTTGGTAACAATATGGGGCTACTAGTATTTTACTTGGTATCTTCAATCAACTATGATTTATAGCATTTGTGCTGTTTATATTAAATACCCTGCTAGTTTAAAAAAAACAACATACTTCCCTGTCTCTTCCCTAAGTTTGAGCTCTTGGACAATACACTGGTTCTGATACACTGAGATACAACCACTTTTATAGCGGGGTGAACTACACAGCCATGGTTTTTTTACTAAAAAAAATTTGTACTATAAGATCGTGACCTACATCCCAGACAATATTTTTGTGAAGTTTTATTTTGAACTGTGAACTTTGCATTTTGAACACAGCCATCAATTGTATTTTGTAACGATCCACCTTGAAAAAACTAACAAAGCAGAATCACTACTGTTGTGACGTGAAATTTTGCACAGTTGATAATATTTTGTATGTCTTTATTTGTAACTTAGACAAAGCAATGTAATATTAGTGTTACATTATTGATAATAACAGCAACGGTTTGATGGTTTAAAAACCCCTTCCCCCTTTTAGGAATGAGTCTCTTTGTAATTTTATGACAGAGTTGGGGGAAGTGCCTCAAAAATTTGGCTAATATTTCTCTGCAGGACTCCCAGCCAACCCCACAGGAAAGCTAGGCTGCCCTAACTGGCAAGTCACGGGTGTAGGTGTGAAGGTGTTCTCTGCCTCATTGGTCTGAAGTATGGCTGTTTGAAACTGGCTTTATCAAGCCTTTAAGTACCATGATGCCCTATTGGCTCTAGGAGAGGCATTTGTTAGAGAAATCTGTGAGACAAATGACACACCATCTGTTGTTTAGCGACTCACGTCCTGCTTACAGAGGAATTGAAGCTTTACGACATCTAAATCTGTTCCTTGGAGATTGGCAGTCAGGGCAGCTATGGACGGTCCTTATGGATGATGCTGCAGTTGTGACCCGCTGGGCTGACTACTTTGAGCAGTTTTTCAAAAGCTGATCGTCTGGCTAGGACATTAGACATCTCTGGGTTCACGGTTCTTGGGCTGATCCTCTAGCTATGAACCACTCAATCTCACTGAGATTGCACAGGTGAGTGAACCAGCTGAGGGGGGAAAGGCTGCAGGGATCCTGGTATCCGGAGTGAACTTCTCCGGGCTGGTGGTAGGCTGTCCTCCTGAGCATTGCAAGCAATCTTTGCTTCCATTTGGGTGACTGGCATCATCCAACTGACTGGAAAATGGGACTTGTCGTCCCTATCTGGAAAGGGAAGGGTGATTGCCTGGATTGCACAACTACAGGGAATAACACTGCTCTCAGTGCTGGGTAAGGTCCTTTCTAGGGTCATCCTCAATAGGATCCGTGATCACTTGCTACCTACCAGTGACCGGAACAGTCTGGTTTTACGCCTAAGAAGTCTACCATCGACTGCATCCTGGCACTGAGGGTTCTCATGGAGCATGGATTCTTTGTAGCCTTGTCAATTTTCATAAAGCATTTGACTCAAGCTGCCCTGTGGGACATCCTGAGGGTTCGCGGGATCCTTTCGAGGTTGCTGGATATCATGGCCTGCCTGTACACTGGTACTGTGAGTGCTGTCAGAGTGGAGGCAGAACCGCTGTGTTTTCCCAGTTGATTCTTGGGTTGTCAGGGTGTGTTCTTGCTCCTATTCTGTTCAATGCTTGTATGGACTGGTGTTGGGCAAGATCGTGGGTCCAACAGATGTGGGGCAGATCTTGATTTTGCTGACAATGCTGTGATCTTCTGCAGAGTCAATGGATGCTCTGATCTGGGTGTTCGAGAGACTGAGTGAGAAGTCTAAATGCCTGGGATTGTGAGTGTCCTGGATAAAAACCAAGATCCAGGCCTTTAATGACCGCTTGGCACAGCCAATTAGCAGTGTGTCTTTTTACTTGGAGAGAGTATCGACCTTGTTGAACAATTTATACTTACCTTGGGTGTAACATTAATTTCTCTGGTGACTCTTACTATGAAGTCAGTAGATGGATTGGAGGAGAGTATGGGGGTCAGAGGTCACTGGAAGGGGTGTGGCACTCCCAATATTTTTAACAGGACGAAGGTCCAAGTCTTTAGAGTCCTGGTGCTTCCTGTCTTGCTATGTGAGACATAGACGCTATCCAGTGACCTGAGATGAAGACTGGACTCCTTTGGTACTGTGTCTCTCTGGAAAATCCTTGAGCACTGTTGGTTTGACTTTGTGTTGAATGGGCGGTTGCTCATGGAGTCCCAAATGAGGCTCATTACCTGCATTGTAAGGAGTGTCAGTTACGGCTCTACGGTCATGTGGTGCGTTCCCGAGGGTGATCCAGCTCATAAGATCCTCATTGTTGGGGACCCGAGTGGCTGGACCAGGCCAAGGGGTCACCCATGAACACCTGGCTGCAGCAGATGAGGGTAATTTCGGATGGTGGAACTGGACCGTGTATCTCCTGAGGGGTTGCGACAGATCCCAATTTGTTTTATCGTAGTAGTGGCATGCACTGTACCAGTGCATGCTCCTGACGACTTGACTTGAAGGATGCCAATATTCAAATTTACTTTGCATATTGTCTATTTATGAATATTATCATATACATTGTTTAAATTGTACGTAACTCCTGCTTGTCTTTTACCATA
>NW_024380333.1:0-6995 GCF_016835505.1 Polypterus senegalus
GTATTATCTGCAAATGAAACCAAGTTGTTTCAGTAGAATGTCAATTATCTGAATTGACTGAGGCCAATTTTTGGTCTAGTAATGAAACATTTTGGATAATCAAACATACAGTGTAGCTCGTTTTCCCAAAATTACAAAGTTCTGCAGCTTCAACTAAAAAAATGGATTCAACAAAGCCTGACACGTAGAAATGATTCCACAGACAAAATATCTTGGTTTTTAAAGTTTAGTTAAGTTTTGAAGTAAAACAGTTCACACAAAAGAAAAGATTAAAATAACAAAAAGAAAAAGTTAATGATAAGAAAAGTTCAATTCTAAGCTTAATCTTGTTACATCACAAATCAGACTTCTCACTTAACATTTCTGAACCATTTCAAAACGGTCAGAAACTGTATGCTTATCCATTTCTAAGCTTAAATGGGTGTTTCAAGTCCTTCTTTACTGGGACTTGCTCCAAACAAACTGAGCTTATTATCACTGTTATTCAGTTATAGTAAGAAACAATCCATACAAAGTACAATCAAGATTTTACAAAAGAAAAACTGAGTTAAGAACAGATCGATTTATTAGATTTATATGTGTGAAATACTTCCAGTAAGCATTTCTCATAATATGAAATGCACTGTACAAAGCACAAGCAGCATTTAGAAATTCTTCTTGTCTTTTCTTCGTCACTTCCTGCCTCCTGTGCGTCTCATGCAAGCTTTATCTCCTTTCTCCCAATTCTGGCTCCTCGAGCAGTGGCAGACAGCTCCTTTTAAGTAATCCCTGGAAGTACTTCTGGTGCCCCAAAGGCTTGGTCTGGGAGCATTTCTGGTAAGGCGTGAGCCCACAAAGTAGGCTCACTGGTCCCTACAGCACCTCCTGTGTAACCCACAGAACCCAAAAGGACTTAGTTAAAGAACTCAAAATTCCATGATGCCCTTTGGGAATCGTAATGCCACTGTAGCAGGGGGCTGCCATCTGGATGTCCAGGGGAGGGTAATGCCCAGTCTATTCAATGATCCTGGCTGTCCCTCATAAATCACACTTAAAAAAAATAAATAAGCAAAGGCTTTAATCACACAAACACAGAAGGCAGAAGTCTGTCTTTATGTATATGCCTGCTACTCTTCCAGCAGGGTGTATACACTGCCCTTCACACAGATCTGAAAGACAAAAGAACCCTAGCCAGGAAATGCTCCTTGTATTAGAGAACAGGTACAAATAAAGCCTTTTATTGATGTGAGATATGAGGCTTGCAGGTTTCTGCAACTAATCCAGAATTACTTTGATTTAGGTTTATGAGAAAGTGTCTTTTCTTCAATCAAAAGCATTGAGTAAAAGCAAAACTGCTGCCTTTCTATTCATAAGTAACATTAAAACAGCAGCAGTTCGCTCACTAACACCTGAGAACACAAATTTAACAAGACATAATAATGAAATAGCTCCTCGATATAACTCTTGACTAACTGTTGCACCTATGAAACATACCAACTTAAACTCCTACTTCTTTTAGTTTGATCACTTGCACCTCACATTCAAAACTTTACAAAATCTTTGTGAAAATCGTGATGAATAGACACACACCAGAAAAACTAAAAGGAAAAAATTAAAAGAAACATAAAACGCCTGATCTGGCAGTCACAGTCACAGTGAGGCATTATACAACCAGTATTGCTGTTGGTTTAAAGGAGCCCCAGCAGCATTTCTTGTCACATTTCTGTTGAATATTTCGTTGGCTGAAAGAAATCAGTGTTCATGAATCAGAGAGAGGATCTTCTTCTTCTTTTGGCTGCTCCGTCAGAAGTTGCCTAGCGGATCATCCTCTTCCATATCTTTCTGTCCTCTGCAGCTTGTTCTGTTACACCCATCACCTGCATGTACTCTCTCACCACATTCATAAACCTTCTCTTTTGCCTTCCTCTTTTCCTCTTCCCTGATAGCTCTATCCTTAGCATCCTTAAGCCCAATATACCCAGCATCTCTCTTCTGCACATGTCCAAACCAACACAACCTCGTCTCTCTGACTTTGTGTACCAACCGTCCAACTTGAGCTGACCCTCTAATGTACTAATTTCTAATCCTATCCATCCTCATCACACCCCAGTGCAAATCTTAGCGTCTTTAACACTGCCACCTCCAGTTCTGTCTCCTGCTTTCAAGTCCAGCACCACCATCTCCCACCCATATAACATAGCAGGTCTTACTACCGTCCTATTAACCTTCCCTTTCACTCTTCCTGATAAATCTCTGTCACAAATTACTCCTTACACTCTTCTCCACCCATTCCTCCCTGCCTGCACTCTCTTTTCACAACTCTTCCACAATCCCATTACTCTGTACTGTTGATCCCAAGTATTTAAACTTATCCACATTAGCCAACTCTACTCCTGCATCCTCACCATTCCACTGACCTTCATCTCATTTACACACATGTATTCTGTCTTGTTCCTACTGACCTTCATTCCTCTCTCTCTAAGCATATCTCCACCTCTCCAGGGTCTCCTCAACCTGCTTCCTACAGCTACAGATCACAATGTCATCAGCAAACATCATAGTCCACGGGGACTTTTGTCTAATCTCTTCTGTCACCTGTCCATCACCAGTGCAAATAAGAAAGGGCTCAGAGCTGATCCCTGATGTAATCCTACCTCCAACTCAAAAGCATTAATCAATCTCCTACCACAGACCTCACTACTGTCACACTTCCCTCATTACATATAAATTGTACAACTCTTACGTTCTTCTCCGCCCTCCCGACTTCCTCCTACAATACACCAGCTCCTCTCAAGGCACCCTGTCATATGCTTTCTCCAGGTCCACAAAGATGCAATGCAACTCCTTCTGGCCTTCTCTAAACTTCTCCATCAACATCCTCAGAGCAAACATTGCATCTGTGGTGCTCTTTAGATTTTGTCTTAATTCACTACTTTGCTACTGCCGCCAAGGGGGTCAAGAATGTGTCCCCTATAACTGAGCTTGGTTCTGAGGCTCAGAACACCACAGTGTAGAAAATCAGAACTGCCTATCACAGAGTTTTAGAATAGGTGGAACGTTAATCTCCTAAAAAAAGCCAGCACTGGCCTTTTTATAATGTTCTTCTCGTTAAAGACCAGTTCAACCGTCATTGTTATGGACCACCAAGGACTTGTAGGAATGTGCCACCTCTACATCCACTCCTGAATTGTGATAGAATATAGAGGTTCTTCTGTGCAGTGATATTTAAATAACCAATTCCTCAGTTTTGCTGATGTTAACTTGCAGACAATCCTTCTGCACCAGAAACAATGTTCTCCGCCCTAATTTCCTATATTTTGTCTCATACTCCTTATTGATACACCACATAAATGCAGAATCATCTAAAATTTTGAGATGTACAGAATAAAAGAGAAAATAAGAGAGGGCTGGTCCTTGTTGTTCTCCATGTTGCTCACATCCACATCAGAGACACAGTCCTTGAGCCCTCACAAACTGCTGGACAGATAGACCATTATCCAGGAAACAATAGGCTCATACATCTGTATATTTCTAAGCTTACCCTTAACAGGGATGACTGGATGGTACTCAAGGCACTGCAGAAATAAAAAACAATCCTCACAGTAGTGCCAGCTTTGGGGAGAATAAGCCATGTATAGCAATCGATATTACTTCTTCCAGTCTCATCACGCAAACTGCAGTGGGCCCAGGTGGTGTACCACAAGAGAACTATACAGTCCAAGACCAGCCTCTCAAAGGTCTTCATGATGTGAGACATGCCACTAGCCTTTAGTAATAAGGTAAAGAGGCACCTGACTTCTTTGGAAAAGAAACAATGCAGGATGTTTTTCCATATAAGTAGCACTTTTGGAACCTTAGAGATAGACTGAACAGGCTCAACAGACTGACAGACAATGCTACAAAGTTGGTAGCGCAGGCCTTAAGAACTCAGGACTGACTCATCTGGTCCTGTGGCTTTTCCTGTGTGTAGCTTCCACAGTTGCCTCATAGTGGTCTTCAGTTATGGCCAACTGATATTGATGACCAGAAGCTGGCTCATCGCTGGTCATTCCAGTTGAAGTGGTAGGAGGTGTTGGTGTAGTAGAATGGTGTGGGGAAAGAAGGTGGCAGTGGAAGGAAAATGTATTAAAAACTGGTTCAGGACATTACCTACATCCAATTCAAGTTCCTGAACCCTGAAATGTTGATTACTGTACTAAAGTCTAGTCATTCAAAAATCTTTTGTGTTATTGTGAGTGAGTTTGTTTCTCTTTAGCTTTGCAAGCTTCCTTTCCTTCACTCGACTTTTTCAGCACTTGCATGGCATCCTTCAAAACCTCTTTGTCACCAGATTTGAATGTTGTCTTTCTCTCATTAAGGGACATTTCTTAGCTCCTTAAAAATCCACTGATGGCAACATTTGCACTTCAGCCACTGAAAAAAGAAAAAAAACTCACACTGTTCAGTGTGGTGCTGAGGTGTTACCCATTGCATGGCTGCACTTTGAGCTCAATCTGGGTGGTTTGTTATGTGGTGGGTGTGGCAATGCAATGTAATCAACATATCCTCCCAACCACTCTCTCTCTTGAAAATCCGGGACATGTTGTTTAAAGAGTAATGCACTAGGACTTGGCAACACACAGCAAAAAAGAAATAAAAGATTTTGATAAGAAGAAACATATAGACCAATGAAATATCAAATCGGTATATTTACTGTATGTGCAGAATCCCTTTCATAAGGGAGAGGCAAATCACAGTCAAAAATGCAACACATAAGGTGTAAAGATGGAACAAGTCAAGTCAAGTCAAGTTGGGCAGCATGCACTGATATGGTGCGTTGCCGCACCCACTAGCACAATGAAACAACTCAGGGATCCCGGTTACGCAACCAAACAGGCAGACACTTGGTCCAGTCCACCCTCCGGAAATGACCCTCTATCTGCTGCAGCCAGGTGTTCGTGGGCAACCTTGGCCTGGTCAGCCACTCGGTCCCCAACAATGAGGATCTTATGAGGCCAGATCACTCGAAGCGGGCCACATGGCGTAGTGCGTAACTGGCGCTCCCTCACAATGCAGGTAATGTGCCTCATTGGACTCCATGAGCAACTGCTCATTCAACACAAAGTCAAACCAAGCGGTACCCAAGGATTTTCGGAGACACAGTACCAAAGCAGTCCATGTCTGCAACCATATAGAAAGACAGGAAGCACCAGGACTCTAAAGACTTGGACCTTCATCCTTTTCATAAATATCGGGAGCGCCACATGCCCTTTTCCAGCGACCTCATGACCCCCATGCTCTCCCAATCCGTCTACTGATTTCATAGGAAGAGTCACCAGAGACATGAATGTCACTGCCAAGGTAAGTAAACCTCTCAACAAGGTCCAACACTCTCTCGGAAAAACAGACACACTGCTGATGGCTGTACCCAAGAGGTCTTTAAAGGCCTGGCTCTTGGTTTTATCAGGACACCCCTAAGCCCAGACACTCAGACTTCTCGTTCAGCCTCTCGAGCCCCGATCAGAGCCTCCATTGACTCCACGAAGATCACAGCATCATCAGTAAAGTCAAGATCCATGAACCTTTCTTCACCAACAGATGCCTCATGCCGCTGGACAACCTGATCTTGCCCAACACCCAGTTTATACAAGCATTGAACAGAGTAGAAGCAAGAACACACCCTGACGAACCCCAGAATCAACTGGGAAAACACAGAGCTCAGGCCTCCACTCTGTACAGCACTCACAGTACCAGTGTACAGGCCAGCCATGATATCCAGCAACCTCGAGGGATCCTCAGGATGTCCCCATAGGGCAGCTCGATCCAACTGAGTCAAACACTTTGCGTTTGCGCTCCATGAGAACCCTCAGTGCCAGGATGCGGTCAATGATAGATTTCTTGGCATAAAACCAGACTGTTCCGGTTGCTGGTAGGTGAGCAATTGATCACGGATCCTATTGAGAACGACCCTAGCAAGGACCTTAACCGGCACAGAGAGCAGGGTTATCCCCCTGTAGTTGCTGCAATCCAGGCGATCACCATTCCCTTTCCAGAGAAGGACGACAAGTCCCGTTTTCCAGTCAGTTGGGATGATGCCAGTCTCCCAAATGGAAGCAAAGATTGCTTGCAAGGCCAGGAGGACAGCCTTACCACCAGCCTGGAGAAGTTCACCCTGGATACCACAGATCCCTGCAGCCTTTCCCCCCCTCAGCTGGTTCTCCACCTGTGCAATCTCAGTGATATTGGGTGGTTCACAGCTAATTGGAGGATCAGTTTCAGAACCGTGGACCCAGAGATATCCAACATCCTAGCCAGGATCAGCTTTGAACAACTTCTCAAAGTAGCCAGCCCAGCGGGTCACAACTGCAGTGTCATCCGTAAGAACGTTCCATCAGCTGCCCTGACTGCGACTCTCTGAGGAACAAATTTAGATGTGTGTAATGCTTTGATTCCTCTGTAAGCAGGACATGGGTCACTAGACCACAGATGGTGTGTCTCTTGCACACCAGATTCCTGTAACAAACGCCTCTTTATCTGCCCTAAGAGGCTGCAGCCATCCTTCTCAGTTCGGTACAGACCAGAGTTGCACTGAGGCGATGCGCTGTGACTCCTCTTGATGATACCCAGGGTGTCCTGTGAGATGAAACACCTCCTTCTGGGAACACCGGTAACACCAACACAACCCTCAGCAACCTTCATGGTCTTGTCACGGATGGTCTCCACATCACATTAGGATCAGCAGTCATACCCAAATCCGATCCTAATTTGTTCCTCACACAAATTGCATGCAAACTCATTAGAAACAGCCTGGTCTTGGAGTCGGCCAAGTCCAGGCTCATTTTCCTAGTAGGTGGTAACCACTGGACCTAAGAATAGCAAGAACAAGTCAGTGGTCAGAATTACAAACTGGGCACTCTGTAGACCTTGCAGTTTTGCAAGAGCCTTCAGCATCTGCCCACGGGATGTGATTGATCCTTCACCGCACCACCAGTATTGGGGCCAAATCCCAAAAGGCAGTTCAGGGGGCTGGGAAACCC
>NW_024380334.1:0-13470 GCF_016835505.1 Polypterus senegalus
TTGGTCTCCCTAATAAATCTCTTTATGAGAGTGGGCACATCCCTGGATTTATGGATTGAATCATTAAACATCCTTTTCTGAGATATTGCGGTAAGGTTCATCAGAATTTAATGGATGTTTCAGGCAATTCACAGCTGAACCTGTTCTCACCGTGATGATATCTCGCACTGCCACCTGCTGGATTTCTCCAGATTTATGTAAAGTACGCGCGCAAGTATAAACAGTAAAACGCTTGCGTGGCAGAAGCATTCGGTGGAGCATGTGTTGTGTCGCGTGAAGTATAAACCTGGCCTAAGGGACCACATTTAAGCAAGGTATAAATAATCTGACCTCCCAGCCTGCTAGTAGCAGTCAGGCAGAGACACTGGCTTAATGCATTTATATATATTTATATATTTATTTGCATCAAAACTAATAGCATCAAATATAAGGGAATGCATAGAGTCATACAATGTGGGTAGATTAAATCTTCATGCTGTCCCATTAGGAACAATGCAATGAAGACTGACATTTAATTGGTGTATCTGTTTTTTTATTGACAATAGGCTATTATACAAGTAGTCATATGAGGTTTAAAAACTGCCAGGTGTTAAGCAATAAATGAGCTATATTCTATAAGGGAGAATCAGGATACATACTGTATAACCACTAGTATAACAATGGTTACAAAAATTACCCGCATATGATTTAACACATATTTGACACAGCACTGGGCCAGCCTTGAGTTTTGAAAAGTACCTGGAATTCTCCTTGAGAAAAACCTAAATTCCATTAAATCTGAGTTTGATCTAATTCACTATCATTTGACTGAAATGTCACACACAACTGTAAAATATTTCACAAAGCATGGTTACTATGCTTTGATAACTTTTTATCTTGCAGCATCCAGCTCTTTGAGCCAACAGTAAAGCCCAAATATCAAACTTTACTTGTTGTTTTGGAAACTGGTAACATACTATGATCGGAACTTTAAACTTTAACTTCCAGTTGATTTTTCATTTTTTTCCTGAGCCTGGCGAGTACATTCTTTTAAACAGCCTTGCATTACTCCTTTGGGCATGTGCAGCTGAATACAATTGCTGAGATGAGATCATCCTCTCACCAAAACATCAACAATCTAAGCTTTCTGTCATCATCTATAAATGCATTCATTTGTTCCCGGAGGATGCAGCACATTGGCGCTGAGTAACTAAAAAAATTATATATACAATTGTGCTTGAAAGTTTGTGAACCCTTTAGAATTTTCTATATTTCTTCATAAATATGACCTAAAACATCACCAGATTTTCACTCAAGCCTTAAAAGTAGATAAAAATAAACCAGTTAAACAAATGAGACAAAAATATTAAACTTGGTCATTTATTTATTGAGGAAAATGATCGAATATTATATATTTGTAAGTGGCAAAAGTATGTGAACCTTTGCTTTCAGTATCTGGTGTGACCCCCTTTTGTAGCAATAACTGCAACTAAAAGTTTCCGGTAACTTTTGATCATTCCTGCACACCGGCTTGGAGGAATTTTAGCCCATTCCTCCGTACAGAACAGCTTCAACTCTGGGATGTTGGTGGGTTTCCTCACATTAACTGCTCTTCAGGTCCTTCCACAACATTTCGATTGGATTAAGGTTAGGACTTTGACTTGGCCATTCCAAAACATTAACTTTATTCTTCTTTAACCATTCTTTGGTAGAGTCGACTTGTGTGCTTAGGTTTGTTGTCTTGCTGCATGACCCACCTTCTCTTGAGATTCAGTTCATGGACAGATGTCCTGACATTTTCCTTTAGAATTCTCTGATATAATTCAGAATTCATTATTCCATCAATGAAGGCAAGCCGTCCTGGCCCAGATGCAGCAAAACAGGCCCAAACCATGATACTACCACCACCATGTTTCACAGATGGGATAAGGTTCTTATGCTGGCATGCAGTGTTTTCCTTTCTCCAAACATAATGCTTTTCAATTAAACCAAAAAGTTCTATTTTGGTCTCATCCATCCACAAAACATTCTTCCAATAGCCTTCTGGTTTGTCCACATGATCTTCAGCAAACTGCAGACGAGCAGCAATTTTTTTTGGAGAGCAGTTGCTTTCCCCTTGCAACCCTGCCATGCACACCATTGTTGTTCAGTGTTCTTCTGATGGTGGACTCATGAACATGAACATTAGCCAAAGTGAGAGAGGCCTTCAGTTGCTTAGAAGTTACCCTGGGGTCCTGTACACAATCTGTCTGACTGTGGATTGGTGGAGTCCAAACTCTTTGGAGATGGTTTTGTAACCTTTTCCAGTCTGAGGTCCTCAGAAATCTCCTTTGTTCATGCCATGATACACTTCCACAAACATGTGTTGTGAAGAGCAGACTTTTATAGATCCCTGTTCTTTAAATAAAACAGGGTGCCCACTCACACCTGATTGTCATCCCATTGATTGAAAATATTTGACTCTAATTTCACCTTCAAAGTAACTGCTAATCCTAGAGGTTCACATACTTTTACCACTCACAAATATGTAGTTTTCGATCATTTTCCTTAATAAATACATGACCAAGTATAATATTTTTGTCTAAGTTGTTTAACTGGTTTATCTTTATCTACTTTTAGGACTTGAGTGAAAATCTGATGATGTTTTAGGTCTTATTTATGCAGAAATATAGAAAATTCTAAAGGGTTCACAAATTTTTAAGCACAACTGTAAATGCAACAAATGAATTAATATGATTTTATTTTGTGTGATAACAGTGTATGAAGCATGGTGGTTAGATTGGTTTTCTTTTTCTTTTCCTGAGGCTCTAGGTTCTTTTGCAAGTAACCTGGCTCATTTTAATTCCATCATTCAAATAGGCAACTGGCCTCACTTCAGAGGGGTCCAAAGATTTATTGGTGAGCTCTCCCATAGTTTTCCAGCTACGCTTCTGCATCCATCTGTTGAGAATTTTAAATAAGATTGGAATTTTAGTAGTGAAATAGTTTCATGTTTTTCAGAATGCTTTTTTGTGTTGTGGGGACCATTTTGTTTACCATTACTACAACACTGAAGGGACACAGATTGCTGAGAGTTAGTTTCCTGCTTATCTGAGATTGTGGATTCTTTGAACAACTACATGTGTTTCATTGTGTTTATCCCCTGTTAAAAATTACAGTGGTGAAGTGAGTAAGGAGTCTGTGGCAGTGTGTGGATTTCTGGTGGAGGCGTGTGCAGCTGCAAATCTGCATAGCCCCAGAATCATTAATTAGGAGAATGGCTGTTTGGATTAGAATGTGAGGACATAATTAGCCCAAGTGTCCTCACATTGTTTTGGGGAGAGTAAGGAAGAGATTATCTGTACCAATAGGGTTTTAACAGTAGTCTAGGGAGAAACAAAAGAAAATAATGATAGGTGAGAATTTGAGAAAGACTGGATGGAAAAATTAAGGAGGGAAAGCAGTTGGGGAAATCCCACAAGGGAGCTGTATGAAAGGTGCTCCTGGGGATGGACCAGATTACTCCTACTGCACTGCTGCAAACAGAAGTGATCATAGAAAGGGGTTTTAAGTGCCTTGAGCATGGGAAAGGCATATAAATAAAATGTATTATTATTATAGAGTACCTAGGGATCCCTCAGATGTCCACGCAATAGATAAGATGGAGCAGGGCTCAGAATGAGGGATGGTGGTCAGGAGTTAGAGGACTGCTCTCACAAGGTCCTAGCTTAAACATTTGATTTTATGTGTGTCATCGTATTACATGGATTAACACTACCGCTTCGTGGATTTAAACATCATCAGTTTAAATCTTGTTCCTCATCTTAGTCTGAGATAACGATTTCATTTTCTGTCCATGTCTGTATGGGTTTTCTATCAGGTACTCTGAGACGTGCATTAGATTAATTGGTGCTTTTAAAACTTGAACTATGTGAATGCAACTGTAGTTATGTACTGTTGCAGAAAATACTTAATAGATAAACACGAGTTTTGAGTCATCATTACAAATTAACTCCAAAAGGGATGCTCTTTATTTACACCACCTTGTGGAGCCTCATGTGCTTTGCTTAATGCATTATGGAAGACTGATTCATATCAGTTCAAATCAAATCATATAAGGAATATCTCAAGGGTATTTAAAAGGCCCCGTTTTTTGACAGCCCACAAGCATTCAGTCCCTAAGAGAAAAAGAAAAAACATGCAGGGAATAAAATGTAAGAAATCTTTGGGAAAGGCAATTCAGAGATCCCCTTCCAGGTAGGTTGGGGATGCAATGGGTGTAAAAAAATGGAGCAAATACAATACAATACACAGTGGTGGATACATTTGAATTACTCATGACATAAAATAACTGAAAAGCTTTATCTCATTCACCAGATAATGAAAATGTGTCATTTCTTTTGCATTATCTGCTTGGACAAAGCAGTATTGCTAAACAGCAGGCTGTCTCAAACTCCTTCATATTCTTCTCTGTTACAGAGTTCACAATTTTTCAATGTGGACTGCAGTGCAGTAAAAACAAACACTATTATTGCCTGTATTGTACATCAACACTAATTAGGAGAGACAATGTGTTAAAACATCTTTATAGCTATATTTAGCAGACTCACCAGCCAACCAGTCTGTAGCCCTACCTGCCAACAAGCCTTTAGCCCCACTAGTCTTCTAGTTTGCAGCCAACAACCTAGCCCCAACAAGAGCCTAACCTACAAGTCCAAATGCAGCACACCAACAGCCCCACATTCCAGCCAGTCAAGAGTCACAACTGTCAGACAATGTACAGTCCCTGTCAAATATGAACTCTACAATTTGCAATTGAAAATGACAAAAAAGTTTAACATGATTTCAGCGGAAAGGTACATCATCTGTCAACATGTGGATCCAAAATGAAGCCCAACAATTACAGTATATTCAAATATTCAAATGTATTGTACTTCTGTAAATTTACAATAATAATAATATCGTCTCTTGACACTGAAAAGAACTTTTTAACCTGCAAATTGCCAGAAGCATGAGGAATGAGGCCAAGGAAAGTTTAACATCTTAAGCACAAAACTTTGAAATGTAATTCACTACCAAAAAAATTACAAAAATTTGAAACAAGCAATAAAGTCAATTCCTGTTTATGCCATGCTCAATGTAAACTAGTTTTGTGCCAATACAGCTATTTATTTCCAGTCTGAGGTGTCTGAGTGATCTTGTAGTGTCACAAAGCCATTACTTGTCATGCAATTGATTCAGAAAAATCTGAAATGTGGACACAAATTACTGTGAAAATACAAACAAGATGAAGTAAGGATGACTTTAATTAGTAGTTAGGTACAGATACAGTAGATGATCTACACTATATCCAAAAGGCTCTGATATGAAACCAGATGAAGTTAAATTACTTCACTAAAAGGTAATGCTTTATTTAATGACCAGAGGAAACTGATGGTAGTTTTATGCTAGAATAAAGAAATAACTAGTAGCTTTACAATGACTGTATATAAGATGTACTTCAATATATGAAATTATAAGGTAAAATACACAAAATGGGTCAACTAATCCAAGCAGTGCAGATAATATGCTGTGATT
Source organism: Polypterus senegalus (assembly GCF_016835505.1). Taxonomy (NCBI): domain Eukaryota; kingdom Metazoa; phylum Chordata; class Cladistia; order Polypteriformes; family Polypteridae; genus Polypterus; species Polypterus senegalus. Next base: position 5,536 of record NW_024380334.1, read on the forward strand.
TTAATAGTAAATTTATTACCACTTCTTTTGGACACGATCAACCGAAGAACATCACAAAACACAATCAGTCCACTTCCTTTACATTAGCCACAACTATTTACATGCTTTATTAATCTTTGGCTACAGCCACAACATTAATAAATAAAAATGTGGAAATGCATCTTTAACACTAGAATCCTGAAGCCTGAGAAAAACTCGTAATCCGGGACCCCTTAAATTCCTTCACACCTCTCCATTAACATCTTTTGTTTTGTAAATGTGTCAATCAACACAAGCAGCAAATAGCCTGCTATTCCACCTCCCTCACCGCCGCAGCTCAACTTGGGCAAAAAATTCTCCCCGCTCAAGTCTTATTTTATCTGGGTGCCTGGAATTGTACAGGGTAAATAATATATCGTTATTTGGAACACATGCAATTCATGTGTGTTTCTGTGTCTACAATGATCTATGTAAAATGTACGATAACAGGAAATGCGAGAAATGCAAGAAATGTTGAATACATACTTAAAACAACTTTTTTCATGTTATAGTACTAATGACACAATTTTGACATGAAGTGTATAATGTATGGAGACTGAATTCTAAATATAAAATAAACACTTATACACGTATAACAAAACAAGGGTGCTTTTACTCAAAAATATAATCAAAGAAAAAGAAATCGGTTAGGTACGACACTGACATGACTGCTTGGGTGGTGCAGCGGTAAGGACTGCTGATTTATAATCAAGTGGTCGTGGGTTTGAGTCCGAACACTTCTCAGAATTACCATTTCAAGTAGTGAGCTGCTCTTGTTGTTGCTGTTATTCAATAAAAAACATACATTTGATTTAAGTCTGTAACAGCTGGTGTAAATTTATGGTACTTGGAAAGGTTACCTTTTTTTCAGCTTTATTCTCTCAGTCACGTTCACCTCCCCGATCTGACACTGCTGTTTGCAAATAAGGCGTGCTATAACAGAAGTGAACTCAGATGAGGATGAGGGTTCTACATCAGGGAAAGAGAACAGAAACCCTCCCCACAAGAAACATCCACTCACACATAAGAACAATGCAGCTGCACCAGACATAAAGGCGAAAGATGGCATTGTTTGGATGCAGCAACAAGTTGGGCATCATCCTACCAGTGGATATTATTGGTCAGTCTGCCCGCATGTCCTTCAATGAAACAGCAGCAGGTATGCAGAGCTCACCAAAGTATTGTGCAAAATTCTGTTTGTGATGGTCTTTATATGAAAATCATTTATATGTTACTTATATAAAAGGCACACCGAATGTTATTTACCTATTTACCTTGATTTATTTACTTACAGTATATTCCTACAGTGTAAAGTCACAAGTAGACTACAGAGTTTCCTGTGTTTGATCAAAATGGGCATGATGACAAAGTACATGTGCAATGCCGCTCCTTATTCAGGAAAAGATCCCAGTTGTCCTACAGGAGAAAGACTTTACGAGACTAAGGTCATAAAGCTTATGAAACCGTAACAACAGTTAACGTAAATTGTGACACAAGCTTCCACCTGCAGCTAAAGCCATTCATATAGTGTACTTTGCCAACATGCCGGTGTCAGAAGTGTTAATTTGATATTTGGACTTAGGTGTGGTAGACATCCACAAACACCACAGAAACATTTTCTGAGAATATGAACCCTACGTTGCCTATAAAAAGTATTCACCCACTGGAAGATTTCACATTTTATTGTTGTAAAGGTAAAATTCCGTTATAATGAATATCTTTACAATGAAATTTTCATTACAACAAAGTATTTTTATGGTTCACACAGTGTCCCCATATGATCTTGAATCTATTGAAATCTCGTTACTACCGAAGTACATTCAGCAGATACTTTCATTATAACAAAGTGCCCATTATAGCAAATCCCTGAATGAACCATTTACAGAGCAGCTAGTTCTGTGGCCGCAGTTCAGTTGTGCACAATGATCTCCAAACAGAAACATTGTAATTTTTTTTCTTTTTTCGAACTTTCCTCGTACTGTTTTTTTTTGACCTATTTGTTTCCTGCGGCTTTTAGTGATACCTTCTGCTTATTAGCGTCAACATTTAAAAACATAAAGAGTGCAGACATCAAAAGTTACATTTTGCAGCTCTCAATTGTGGCAAAAAAAAAGACGCTGCCAGTGAATTGAATTTCACCATCGTGCTGTCAACTTTCTTGAAAGATCGAGCAAAAAGAAAACGTTTGTGAACTGCTACATTTGAAGATGTCAAAAGCAGTTTTTATTTGGTTCAGAGATGCTCATTCAAGAAACATTTCTATTAATGCGGCACTCATTCAAGAAAATTTGAGGTTTATAAACTCTCTCGGGACCTCCCCTAACTGGACGACACGCCGAAGTCCGATCTCCGCGTCTATAGAAGACTGTTTATCTGTTGCCGGTGCAAAGATATTCTGTGTCTCTCAGCTATGCTCTGTCTCTCTGCCAAAGCAAACAGAAAAGATATCAATGGGTGATGCAGCCTGACTGCTGTGTCTGTGTATAGCAAAGTGGTAGATCATGCTACAATAATACGTGTGCCATTCCTGTTTCAAGATGAATAAAGTTGGTTTTCCTAAAGTACTGAGACTCAGCCTCGTGTTTTGGGGTGTAAGACAGGGACTTATAGCACAACCCCGATCTTTTATGATTTGCTTCTGTGTCACTTCACTGCAGCGCTATGAGTCTGTTTTTGCCCTGCCCCGGCAATGGACAAACATTCTTCCACAGACTCTGCAATCACACTTCGGGAAAATGTATTATCACAAGGAAATGCTGAGTCAAATTCTCGCAGCATAACTTGTAGGCGGAGGAGATTAAAATTAACACAAAAGGCTATTGAAATGATTGCAAAACACATGCGCAAGTTAAAGAAAGCACTATAGTAACAAATACAGAATCTCATTACAACAAAATTTTCGTTATAACGAAATATTTTTTAGGTCCCTGGGTATTCATTGTAATGGAATTTTACCTGTAATTTCATTAAATTGCAGTGCATTTAGCTTTTTTGCTACTGATCAACAAAAATATAGAAGTGACAACTGCAATCTGGTCTAAATTAATTACAAATGTAAAACAGAAAATAACTGACCCCACACATTCATTCCCTTTAATATGACATACCTAAATAATCCCTGATACAACTAGTTACTGCACTGGTCACATAAATTAAATGAAGATCAGTGACACCTGTCTGTTTTTAAGTGGTTTTAATTGGTTTTAGTATAAATTTACATGTGTCTGGAAGGTCCAACTTGTGGTGAGACAGTATTGTGGCCAACACAATAAAGGGAAAAAGGAGACTCCAAGCAATGTTGTGATAAGGTGATTGAGAAGCACAAATCTGGGGATGGATGCAACAAAATATATAAGTCATTGAATATATCTTCAGTATGGTTAAATCAATCATTAAGAAATGGATGGAGTATGAGTAATCATGCAAGCAGAAAACTAGTTAGTTTGGCCACCAAAAACCTATAATATCTCTGAAGGAGTTACACGCTCACTGGATTAGACTGGAGAGAATGTGCATACAAAATCCCAGGCATCAAAATGATATAGTCAAAGTGGAGCATATGATATTATTTATCTTGACTTTCAGAAAACATTTGATAAGGTGCCACATGAAAGTTTGGGCATCAACTAAAAGAAGTGGACTTCAGGGTAATGTTTTAAATGGGTGCAGAATTGGCTCAGACACAGGAAGCAGAGGGTGATGGTGCGTGGAACCTCATCAGAATTGGCTGATCCACAGGGTCAGTGCTCTTTTAATATATATAAATGATTTAGATAGGAATATAAGTAAAAGCTGGTTAAGTCTGCAGATGATACCAAGATCGGTGGGTGGTAGATATTTTGGAATCCATTAAATCGTGACAGAAGGACTTGGACAGCATACAGGCTTGGGCATATTTGTGGGAGATGAAATTTAATATCAATAAATGTAAGGTATTACACATAGGAAGTAAAATGCTGGGTTTAAATACACAGTGGGATGTCTGAAAATTGAGAGTACCCTTGTGAGAAGGATATAGGAGTCATATTGGACTATTAACACCCAGACAATGTTCAGAAGCCATTAGGAAGGCAAACTGAATGTTAGGGTTATATAGCACAATGTGTGGAGTACAAGTCCAAGGAGGTTATGTTCAAGCTTTATAAGCACTGGTAAGGCCTCTTTGGAGTACTGTGCGCAGTTTTGGCCTCCAGGCTACAAAATAACATAGCAGCACTAGAAAAGGTCCAGACAAGAGTGTCTAGGCTCATTCCAGGGCAAGTAGTGTGGTAGACAGTAAGACTTTAAAGACTTTAAAAATTAGACCTAATGTTTTTTAGAAGAATTAATTGGGTAAGATTGGTGAGTTTTGTAGGCTGAATGGCTTGTTCTAGATTGTTCTAGATTGTTTTGATTTATTTCAGTAAATATCTTTAACAAGAATTATTTGTATACTTCAGAAGCATCCAAATGCAATCCTCTTCCTCGCCTCCTTCCACTCCTGCAGGTGATCTTCATCCACCACCTCCCAACTCTGGCTCCCTGAGGTGAGGTGTTGGAGCCCTTTTATGCCAGACATGCGAGTACATTCACTGTTACAACACTGCACGATGTAAGCACTTGTGCCTCAGAGATTTTATAGGAAGTACCTCTTGGTTTTGTTGGAGGCTGAATAATCTGGGCGCTGGTATTAATAGACGACCACTTTTATCTGGCCTCTGTCTTTCTTACACATCTCTAGTTTAACCATTTGAATAGTTGTTGCTCTGACAGATGGCCCTAGTACAGGAAGTTCAATTATCACATTCTCATCTACTGTTGGAACAGTGGCTACTTAGTTCCTTTATGCACATCCAGGGCCTCTTAGCACGCATTCCCTTTTCTTTGTCCGTTCTGACGCAACAGTACTAGTTTTAGTACTAGGCTCTATAATAATGATAATAATAATAATGCAATTTATTTATATAGCGCCTTTCCCATGCTCAAGGCACTTCACAGAGTCTTAGAAAAAACAGCAGGTTATATATGTAACATTAGATACAAATGTTTACCTGAATAGAACAATGAAACAGATAACAAAGCACTAAATGGAATAAAGAACAATAAACCAGAGTAAAATACTAAATCCAATACTAAAAGAAAAACCTAATCAAATTACCTAATTTGTGATATAACAGACACACAAATTATCCTGAGCACCTGGACAGAGAGGTAAACTGAAAGACAGAATGTTGAGTTAAGTTAAAAGCCTTCCTAAACAGATGAGTTTTAAGATTTTTTTAAAAGAATGAATGGAGTCAGCTAATCTAATGAATTTCAGGATGTTATTCCATGTTATAAGTCTGGGGCTATGGAGCTGAAGGCCCTATCACCCATAGAGTGGAGGTTAGTGTGAGGCACAACAAGATTATCAGAATGAGATGACCTTAGTAGGCAAACAGGAGCATAGTGATTTAGAAGGTCACTGATGTAGTCTGGTGCAAGGCCATTTAAAGCTTTGTAGGTTATTAATAGAATTTTATATTTAACCCTGTAAAACACAGGAGCCAATGAATGGATGGGTGTGATGTGCTCACTGTTGATGGTTTGAGTAAGGACTTGCAGCACAGTTTTGAATCAACTGGAGCTGTGATATAAGATTAGAAAGGGTACCCTGCCAGCAGCGAGTTACAATCAATCGATGCAGGATGTGAAAAAAGCATGGACAAGTTTCTCAGCATTAGAAAAGGAGAGGGATGAGCTGAACATGGGATATGTTACAGAGGTGAAAGTAAGAAAAGTTTCAGTAATGTGGTTTATGTAGGAGGAATAAGAAAGGGAGGAATCAAAAATGACACCAGGATTCCATGCATCAGAAGAAGGTCTGATCAGATCACCATCAATAGTGATTGAAAAGGAGCTCATTTTCTTAAGTAGTTTTGTTGCAATTTAATTTTAAAGAGTTCTGCTCCATCCAAGTTTTAATTTCACTGAGGCAAGTTGTGAGCTGAGAAAACTCTGATGAAGTTGCACTTTGACATTGAAATAGAGTTGAGTGTCATCTGCATAAAATGATAACCCCATCCATAGATAGCGAATAATATGGCCAAGGGGACGCATATAAATACAGAAGAGAAAAGGGCCAAGGACAGAGCCCTGAGGAACTCCTTGTGTGACTGGTGCTGAGCTGGATCAGCTGTTGTCAAGACTAACAAACTCTTGCCTATCAGTCAGATAGGACTTGAACCACTGGAGGGCAGTGCAGAGATATCCAGCATGTTCATTCTGGACAGTAGAATGTCATTCCTGACAGTGTCAAATGCTGCACTGAGGTCTAACAGAATTAATATGCTGGTTTGCCCAGAGTCTGCTGCCATAAGCAAAACATTGGTTACCTGAAGAAGAGCAGTTTCCCAGCTGTGCTGTGCCCTGAAACCAGACTGAAAGGATTAAATAAATTTATTAGAGGTTAAGTAATTGGTGAGCTGGGAGGCTACAAATGCTCAAGAACTTTTGACACAAAAGATAAGTGGGAAATAGGCAGAAAATTGTTAAGATCTTCACCATCAAGGACCAAACTTTTTTAACATTGGGGTTACAGAAGTGATTTTAAAAGTGGCTGGCACAAACCCAGTGTTGAAGGATGTATTGATTATTGTCATAACAGTTGGGATTATGGCATGAAGGCAGGATTTAAGAAGAGTGGTGGGGATGGGGTCCAGTACACAATTAGTTGGCCTCATCTTACAAAGCAAGTCATTAACAAATGCGATGTGACTGGTGAAAATTTAGAAAAGGAGCTGAATGGAGTGGGAAGACAGGGAAGGATATAAATGGATGATGGATTTACGTTTGTTGAATTATTTAGATCTTTAATTTTATTGTGGAAAAAGTGGAGGAATTTTTCACAGACTTCAGTAGAGGAGGTACAGTAATTGGGCGAGATGCAGGTTGAAGTCATTTATTAACTACAGAGAACAAAACTCTTGGGTTATCTATGGCCACTTTCTATTATTCTGCCATAATGTGTGTTCTTGGCTGCAGTTAGTGCATCCCTGTAAGTCCTTTGATGGTCAGAGAAAGCCTGGATGTGAACAGTGAGGCCAGTCTTACGTGACATTCTCTCAAGGCGTCGGCCAGTTGCTTTCATAGATTGCAGTTCTGAATTATACCATACTTAAAGGAAACCTCCCTGTGTTTTAAAGGAGTTGTTTTACCTAGTGCTGAATGAAGGCCTGAGTTATAGTGGTCAACAAGACTATCTAGTGCTGATGGAATAGGTGAAGACAGAAAAAGATTAACAACAACAACAACAACATTTATTTATATAGCACATTTTAATACAAACAGTAGCTCAAAGTGCTTTACATAATAAAGAATAGAAAAATAAAAGACACAATACGAAAACAAAATAAATCAACATTAATTAACATAATATTATAAGAGTAAGGTTCTTTGGCCAGGGGGGACAGAAAAAACAAAAAAACTCCAGACGGCTGGAGAAAAAATAAAATCTGTAGGATTCCAGACCATGAGACCGCCCAGTCCCTCTGGGCATTCTACCTAACATAAATGAAACGGTCCTCTTTGGATTTAGGGTTCTCACGGAAGGGCTTGATGGAGATGGTCACGTAGAGTTCTGCCTTTAATCCATTCATCATTGTTGGAACATCATGAAGCTTTGAGTAGGTGGAGGTGGGCAGGCCACCACCACAAAGAAACCGGAAAAGAAACAGAAAAGAGTAGGGATCAGTACAGATTTTGAGCCACCATGAATAGTTATTATGATGAATTGAACATACAGAGTATCAGGATTAAGTTAAATTGAAGTTATAGAAAGGCCATGTTAAAGTAATATGTTTTCAGCAGTGTTTTAAATTGCTCTACTATATCAGCTGCGAATTCTATGGCAGGCTATTCCATTGTGCAGCACAGAAGGGCACTAATTGGAGCCCCTAC
>NW_024380335.1:0-34412 GCF_016835505.1 Polypterus senegalus
TGATACCAGCAGCCAAGGTGCCTTTGTCAAGCCTGTAGCGTCTGTGTGACCCTCCATGGATATGCCTCCCAGACAATCATTAACCCACCACCAAACTGCTCATGCTGAATGATGTTACAGGCAGCAAAATGTTCTCCATGGCTTCTCCAGACCCTTTCACTTCTGTCACGTGCTCAGGGTGAACCTGCTCTCATTTTTAAAAAGCACAGGGCACCAGTGGTGCATCTGCCAATTCTGGTATTCTATGGCGAATGCCAATCGAGCTGCATGCTGCTGGGCAGTGAGCTCAGGGCCCATTAGAGGACATGGGGCCCTTGGGTCACCCTCATGAAGTCTTTCTGGTTGTTTGGTCAGAGACATTCACACCAGTGGCCAGCTGGAGGTCATTTTGTAGGGCTCTGGGAGTGCTCATCCTGTTCCTCCTTGCCCAAAGGAGCAGATACTGGTCCTGCTGATGAGTTATGGACCTTCTATGGCCCTCTCCAGCTCTCCTAGAGTAACTGCTTGTCTCCTAGAATCTCCTCCATGCCCTTGAGACTGTGCAGGGAGACACAGCAAACCTTCTGGCAATGACAAGTATTGATGTGCCATCCTGGAGAAGTTGGACTACCTGTGCAACCTCTGTAGGGTCCAGGTATCACCTCATGCTACCAGTAGTGACACTGACTGTAGCCAAATGCAAAACTAGTGAAGAAACAGTCAGAAAAGATGAGGAGGGAAAAATGTCAGTGGCCTCCACCTCTTAAACCATTCCTGTTTTAGGGGGTCATCTCATTGTTGCCCCTCTAGTGCATCTGTTGTTAATTTCATTAACACCACAGCAGCTGAAACTGATTAACAACCCCTCTGCTACTTAACTGACCAGATTAATATCCCATAAGTTTCATTGACTTTATGCCATACTCTGATTAAAAGTGTTCCTTTAATTCTTTTGAGCAGTATATTTATATATTTGCATATATATATATCGGGATATATATATATATATACATATATATATATATATATATATATATATATATATATATTATTACTGAACTTACGATGCATACGCACAAAAACGATGTGTACGAATGTTTCCATGCTCAGATTGCAATGTATAAAACATAAACTTGGCATAAAGCCACACACAGTTTCACGGTAGCTCCAACCCTGGAGTATGCAAGTTCTCCGCTCGGTTTTGAAAACAGGCAGAACCCAGTGTCAAAGCAGTGCTACTGCTCCAGTCTGGTTTCCCTTTCTTTTTTAGATCCACATCCCTGACACGGCTTTATAAATTCACTGAAATTAACCGCATATTGTTTATTAGTTTAATGCATCTGATTGTAATTAACCTTTAACAATATAATGGTCCACAGAATGGTCAAACTATTCCAAAACCATAGCTGCTTTAGCGTTGTTACTCTCAATGCACCTTCTTCTTCTTCTTTCAGCTGTTCCCATTAGGGGTTGCCACAGCCGATCATCTTTTTCCATATTACTCTCACTGCACCACTCCGAGTATTTATATCACTGTATTTGAGTAGGGAATCACAGCTCTACAGCAGCTGACTGGAAAGAGAATTATCGGTATACAGCATCAAGCACACGCTGCCTCAGCCATGCTCTCTGTTGAACTGCTCTCATATGGCAAATGCTTCAGAGCATTTCCTTGCAGTTCAGAAACAGTTTCATCCCAAGAACTATAAACACACTCAATCAGTCAATCAAGTGCTCCTAATAGAATGGTTTGTACTTTTAAGTACAATTACCTCACTGTAAACTTCGATACAGTTATAATTTTGCACAACCTGAGTCACTTTATAAAGCTTGTATTTACATATGATGACAATATCATTTTTAAGATGAAATGCAGCAAAATATGTTTATTATATTATATAGATAAAACTTTAACTTCATTTAAATAATCTATATTTTTAATAATTAAACATGTGAGGACACAGTGCCGTATCGCTAGCGAGGAGCTGGCGCTCCGTTCAAATTGTTCCTGCCTCGCTATATTCTTGCTGGGGCTGGCGCGACACTGGAAGGATAGATGCATGGAATAATTAAACATGTACTGCAAAGATATTTCAATGTTCCTTAAAAGTTTTGAAGAATCGGCTTTCTAAGCTTGCAGGTGGCTTAACGTCAATTACAGAGCTGATTGTGTGGTGATTGGATATTTGGAGAAAGAAAAGTAAGGACAGGAATTGGAGGTTATAACGCTTGAAAGAAACAGTATTGCTGCAGTAAATTATTTCATCGGTGCCAAGGCGCACAAGTATCTTGTGTGAGACATGCACAATCAGTGCATCACCGTGTTTCCATCTTTAATAATATGCTTTAATTCCTATCATCATGAATATGATATCACGTATACATCTCAGTATTTTAGTTATTCAGAGAGCTGTAATATCATGAATGTAATGGATTCTGTGTCCTGTCGGAGGAAGAGAAAGCCTGTTTAAGAAGCATGTACTGATTCACACACATAGAGCACATAGAAGATCAAATACTAAACAAAGCATTTAACATGCTACTTTAATTCTGATGGGATTTGAGAAACTAGTAAATTAAACAATTTAATGATGAAGTTTATGATGTTCTACTTTAATGAAAAAATAAACTATGTGATTAAAATGGAAATTTCAAAATTAAAGTTGACATTTCGTGCTTTTTTCCCCACTGTGTGCATATTTTTTTCTCTGTATCCTAATAAGCTTTCATATGACACTCAGATGGTGCGCTAAGACTCGCCTTTTCATGGCGACTTTGATATCTGACAACTTCTTTTTTATTTCGTGCACTGTGTGACTTTGTGAACTTGAGCTTTCGAGTTTCTCCCACACTCTATGTCATACGATCAACTTCCTTTTGTTGTTTATACCACTGTTTAAACCAACAAATAGTACGTTTTTCCTTTCCTCCACTTGGTATTCACTGAAATTCTTCTATTTTCCCCCAGTGCTTTTGCCATTGCCTTTTTACAGAACGCTGAGCTTAAGGGCTATTTATATTGATTTGCATATTTAAAGAGGCGCAATTCTGGGAGGACTTGGGAAGGGCAGCAGGCTGCATGCATGCTACTTTTCACGCTGACCGGGATTTATGTAGCCCAAGAACGTGGAAGTTGGCGTCACACAGATTTATGCATCCAAATTTTTTTGTGTGTAAGCACATTTCCCCCTTTGTCTGTATGCCATGTTATAGTGTGAATTCTACGCACAGCGTTATGCATGAGGCCCCAGCTGTTCTGTTCTTTCTCTATCCTGTGCATACTGCATCTGACCCTGCCCCAATCCCTGCTGTGTATCCCTCGCTCTATAGCCAAATCGCAGAAGACACCTACAAGTTCTTTTAAACCCAAGAAGTGGAGCTAAGTTATGGAGACAACTAGGGGGGTTGTCTTCTTTACTGAGTGTTTGAATAAAGTCTCTGATATTGGATAAAGCTTCAAGTACTGTTCAACCAAGTGATAGGTTCCACCACTGCCTCTTAACTGCGAGAAGCAGGTCATAGACATGCTATATAGTACCTGACAAATAATATAGAGTACACAGCACATGTTTCGCACATCCAAATATCAGATTGTGATAAGACCTATGCATGTAATAATCCAGTCCACACCCTGTCAAATTAGTGAACCAAGCCACCGTGGCTTATCGTCTGAGGTTTCACCTCAGGGACTGACATCTGAGGTTCGATCCCCACAAGGGGAAGCAAAAATGTGTATACCTGATAAGCTTCAAATAGGGTGAAACACATGTCATGTACTCTTTGTATTATTTGGCAGCTACTATATAACATGTTGATGATCTGCTTCTCGCAACTGCGAGAATGTGGTGGATTTTTGCAGGCTGGCCGACCAACCACAAGCATTATCTGATAGGTAACCACCCAAATATCTGATTGTGATTGTGATGCACATTTTTATCTCCTTTTGTACCATATTTCTCCTGTCTGATTATTTCTACTATGGTTACTGAAAGGGTGTATGTACAGATTCAAGTTTGTTCTGCTTTTCTAAAAGAAAACACATTTCCAGGGGGCAAGCGCCTCTTGTTCGACACATCTTCTGTATACTGTACATTGTTTAACATTAATTATCATGTTAGACCTCAAATTCTGACAGCTCTAAAGACTAGGGTTCCAATATTGGTTTGATCAATGTGTCTAGTGCTTGCATGATCTCCTAATGCTTTTGTTTTCTCTCTTTTTTGCTCTTGCAACATGCTGAACAGGTTGAATATCACTAAGCAAGTGTTAACTTATGTGGAGAGCTTTGTGTGGACTTGCTCCATTAAAACTGGATTGGTTTGAACTTAAGCTGCAGATCTGATATGGAAATCAACATGCATTATATTAAAAGCAACATAAAGCAAAATAAAGAAAACCTTTGTCTAAATCATACAGTGTCTATTTTACAGGAGTCCCTAATTAAGCCAAAATCTTTGACAAATGCCAAAAATAAGCACAATTTTAGGTCTCAAGTGCAAGTAACAGGTTTAAGAAAGTGAGAAAAACACCTGCAAGAACCCTCAAAGGTATTCTCAGGGGATATAATGACAACTGAAAAAAGCAAGCATATGCTCCTAAATTGTATTATATGTAAATCCCTGTATATCGTACTGAGAAAGTAGGGCAAGTCTTACCTTTTGAACTATGAAGGTGCCTAGCACAATTTTTTTTACAGTAGAAAGTTCACAGCATATGTAAAAAAAGGGGAAAATGTATTTTGTTTGTTAAAGTGCTGAATGTTCTTTTTTTATAATCAATAAGAGCTTTATATAATACACCATAACATCAAACAGCGCATCAACAAAGGCTTGAACATATTGTCACAAAAATCCTGCCTTGTTATTTTCTGTTGCAAAAATGATATCACCATGCTCCATTTAGCCTCCTCACCCCACTTCAGAAGTGCTCTCCAATGGCTGAAAAATGTTCATCAGGCAAGCAAACACTACAGATACAAAGGAGAACTTCAAAAGTGGAACAAGGAGGGAGCTTGAAGAAAAGTGTGATCACTCATAAAAGCTTAACATCATGGAGGTGCTAAAGGTCATAAATTGGCTGTTAAGCTCCACAGGTGTACTAAGCCACCAACAGGAGACTAACATGAGACTTGTCTAACCAATTGGAAATTGGCTCAGGGGCCTGTGAAAAGGCACACAAAGTCAAACAATTTGAATGCAATTACTGGAGACATCAGAGTGAGCACTTCATTTAATTAGAGCAGCTTCCTGCTGACATTTTGAAAATTTGTGAAATATGTAAACTAAAGGCCTCTCTCTCTCTCTCTCTTTATCTTTTCTTTGTGCTTGAGGCATGATGAACAGTTGGTTTGTGACTAGACAAGATGCATAGTGAACATCAGGTTCTTCAGCTACTAGCATAAATAATCATGACAATGAAAATAACAGCACTGATTTTCAGTTACTTGATTTGTCCTTAGTCCAAAAGTTTTCTGCCAAGTGACATTTTGTTGCTGGAACATGAATATCATATTAATTATAATCCAGTAGCACATCATAAACAAATGGAATGTCGATACATATCCATCCATCCATTATATCCTAACTACAGGGTCATGATGGTCTGCTGGAGCCAACCCCAGCCAACAAAGGGCACAAGGTAGGAAACAAACCCCAGGCAGGGGACCAGCCCACCACAGGGCAAACACACACACCAAGCACACACTAGGGGCAATTTAAAATTGCCAATGCACCTAACCTGCATGTCTTTGGACTGAGGGAGGAAACTGGAGTACCTGAAGGAAACCCACGCAGACACAGGAAGAACATGGAAACTCCACGCAGGGAGGACCTGGGAAGCGAACCCGGGTCACCTAACTGCGAGGCAGCAGCACTACCCTCTGTGCCACCATGCCGCCCTGTCGATACGTCTAATTATGGATAATAATTCCAGGGACACAGTGAAGTTTACATACGCTTTTGTGATCAATTGAGTGTAGTAGTTTAGTAACAAGGTTAAAAATAAACATGCTGTGAGTGAATATAGTGTGTTCTTTGAAAAATATACATCTCATCTATAGCTGGATTTTGTTGTACTGCATCATTTTTACAACATGAGAGAAGGAACTGAAAAATTGGCCGTTATTTTTCATATACTAATTAAATGCATTTTGTTATTGAAATAAGCTCACAATAAAAATTAACTTTCTCTAAAAAAATCGATTAGAGTTACCTCTTAGTTGGTACATGAAACAGAAAATTCTTTGTTCACATTAACTGTGAGATAACTTGGCTGTGTGTACACCATAACTCGGTTGGGTCTACCAAGTGAGATCTTTTACAATTTGTTGCAATCAAATGCCACAGTTTCCATTTTAATTTTTTAGTGGTGAGATCCTAATTGCTAATCGCTGAGAAATATTAAAATGTTTATGGTTCTACTATGTAAATTATTTTAGTGAAAAAATTAACCAAAATAAGGCTTATTAACAAAAAGATACTGAAAGTGAAATATTCCATTCTGTGACACCATGTTGATTTTTAATTCTTATTCCAGATGACCACTTTTCTCTGTTTATATCTGTTATACACAAATCTGCTCATTTTTAGTGCTATAGCCCTGAAGGTGGTTTAAGAAATAATTTGTAGGTGCATCCATCTATAGATCGACAGCGGGAGTTAACTTTTATTTAGCAGTTAACGTGTTAACTCTTTGGTTTCAAACATTGGCTCTGCCATTTCTGTCTTTCAGTTTCATGACCTTAATGCTTAATGATGACATGCAAGTTTCCAGCTAAGCAAACTGCTTATTAGGATGACTGATAGTTTCCATCAGTGTTTTAAATCCCCGGAGGTCTGCAGTGGGCGTTCCTCCCTTCCAAACCCAACACAGACAGCTGCAGTACACAAGTTCAGCACACACATTTGTTGTTTTTTTTTCTTTTTCTTGTCTAAAACGTCTTCCCCATTTCCCACCTACATGGCACAGTTCAGAGCACAGTAGACCGCACAAAACACTCCTCTCTCATTTCTTTTTCTCTTCCTTTCTGTTTGCCTCCCCTCCTCCTGGCAATCTTTGTCTCCCTTCCTCTAGGCTCTGGTTCCCGTAGTAGTGGCAGCTTGCTCCTTTTACATGGCACCCAAAAGTGCTCCAGGTGTCCAGTGATCTTTTCCGGCAGCACTTCTGGGTGTGGTGAAAGTGTTGCATCAAAGGGCTGAGCCATTCCTGCAATGTCCTCTGGCGGTGCCCATGGAACCCAGAGCTGCTCCAAACTCCAACTCTCAAGGAGCCCTGTGAGACACTGAGACACCACTGCAAGCCAGGGAGCCGCCGTCTAATGTTCTGGGGAGGTAATGCCCTGAATATGCTCTCCTCCCACAGTCCTTCCACTATATAGGGCCCCAGCGAGGCAGGGCCCCAGATGTATGCCCACCGAAGGCGAGTGAGACTTTCTTAAACCAGACTCCAAGTTTTGACAATGAAAACCAATCATTCCTTGTCTTCTGCTTTTCTTCAGTTCAGTAACACAAAGTCCAGGAACACATTAGGATTTGACACATACTGCTCCATGAAGGGGAGGCACGGTGGTGCAGTGGGTAGTGTTGCTGCCTCACAGTAAGGGAACCTGGATTCACTTCCCGAGTCCTCCTGTGTGGAGTTTGCATGTCTCCCCTTGGGCTCTGGTTTCCTCCCACGATTCAAAGACATGCAGGATAGATGCATTGGTGATCCTAAATTTTCCGTGTGTGTCCCTGCCTGGGGCTTGGACTGGCTCCAGTGGAAACCCTGTGTGAGTGGGTTGGAGATTAACTAACTATTCCATGAAGAGAAAAAAGTAAAGTAAAACACCTTTTGTGAACTGAGAGGTACCTCATAACTTCAAAAATGAAACCAGTGAAAGTGTGCTTTGAGCAAGGTTGCTAAGTCTTGCAAAACCTCCCAGCCCAATGAAAGCTCAAGACACTCCTATTGACACTAGATGTTAGCCCATAATAAACAATTTTAAATTAATTAGTTTCTTGGGTTTTGAGCACAACATTATTTTATATGTCAGTAAATTGCGGGGGCCCCTTTTTAGAATGTAATATTGTACATATACTGTATAACATTGGAGACTGAGGGGGGGTCCCTTGGAGTTTAAAAGGGGCAGGACTGGGAGTGGGGGATGGGGGAAAATAATAATATAATATAATATAATAAATAATCTTGCCCCTTTTGCTTTTTGAAATTTTAGACCCATATCTAACCTGCCCTTCTTAAGTAAAATTAGAGAGGCAGTAATTTCAGTTAAACGACACTTAAATAAACATGCTATTCTAGATAAATTTTATCGGGTTTTGGGGGAACTAATCACAGTACAGAACTCACTCGTTAAAGTAGTAAATGACTTGCGTTAAAATGCAGACAGGGCCATTTATCCCCTCCTCGATCTGAGTGCCGCGTTTGATAGCATTGATCACAATATTCTTAGAAATCCTTGTAGTCAATGAGTGGCCTTCGGGAAATGTCTTAAATTGGTTTGAATCTTACCTAGCAGGGAGTAACACAACTCAAAGGCGATGATATTCATATGGGTTTTCCCACAAGGCTCATCCTGGTTCGCTTTTTTCAATCTATATGCCCCCGTAGGTCAGATTATCTCAAGTTACAGTGAGCTCCCAAAGCTAGCTGATGACACACAGCTGTACTTATCAATAGCACCTGATGACAAGACTCTCTCGATTCACTAACACAATTTCTTACTGGCATTTCTGAATGGATGAATAGAAATTTCTCAAGTTAAATAAAGAAAAACGGGAAATTGTATTGATTGGCAAAAACGTTCAGTGAGGTTATCAGAAATAAACTTGATGCATTAGGATTAGAAGTTAAGACGGAAGTAAAAACTTAGGGGTAACGTTGACTGTAACCCGAATTTAAATCACATATTTATCAGACCACTAGGACAGCATTTTTTCACTTAAGAAATATAGAAAAGTTAGACCTCTTATATCATTGAAAAGATGCTGAGAAATTAATTCGCCTTTTTGTTTTAGTCGATTAGATTACTGAAAGCACTGCTCTGGGACTACCCAAAAGACATAAATCATTTGAAACGGGTGCAGAATGCAGCTGCTAGAACCCTAACTAGGAAAAAAAAAACCCAACACATTTCTCCTGTTTTGATGTTGCTACACTGGTTACCTGTGTCTTTCAGAATTGACTTTAAAATTCTGCTATAGTTTACAAAGCCTTAAAAATCTGCCCATCTTATTTTCGGAATGTCTGACACCCTATATTCCAAATCGTAATCTTAGATCATAAAATGGTGTCTCCCAGAATTCCAAAAGCTAAACTTAAAAGAAGTGATGAGGCGCCTTCTGCTGTTATGCCTAAAATCTGGAATAACTCCGATGGGAATTCGCCGGGCAAATACAGTAGAGCACTTTAAAACACTGCTGAAAACAAAATTACTTTAACATGGCCTTTTATAACTTCACTTTATCTTTAATACTGATACTCTGTATGTTCAATTCATCATAATAACTATTCATGGTGGCTCCAAAATCTGTACTGACCCTACTCTCTCTTCTGTTTTTTTTTCCCCGGTTACTCTGTGGTGGCGGTTTTCCACCACCAACCTACTCAGCATCATGATGCCCAGCATTGATGGACTAAAAGCTAGAAGTCCCGGATATTTCATCATCATCATCACCCAATCACTCAAATCCTTCCGTGAAAACCATAAATACAAAGAGGACTGTTTCATTTATGTTAGGGTAGATTCCCTGAGGGACTGGGGGTCTCATGGCCTGGAATCCCTGCAGATTTTATTTTTTTCTCCGGCTGTCTGGAGTTTTTTTTTTTTTGTTTTTTTTCCCCCCTGGCCATTGGACCTTATTTTAATGTTAATTAATGTTGACTTATTTATTTTCTTACTGTGTCTCTTATTTTTCTATTCTTCAGTATGTAAAGCACTTTGAGCTACATTTTTGTATATGAAAATGTGCTATATAAATAAATGTTGTTGTTGTTGTTGTTTAAACATGAGATGCCTGTATGCAACCATTTACTGTGGTTATGTTGCATTGCAAAATAGTCTAAAAATCCAACTAAATGATATTTTAGCCATGGAGTGGTTTTGAACTCAGGTTTGGTGAAAAACACTCACATCTGGCAACCTAGCCATTAGTAGGCTGGTACTTTTTCCTGTGCCCTCCCCACCTCAGCATGATTATTGTTGATTAGCAAAACAAACTGACAAACTGATAGGGAGGAGTCAAGGAAAAATGCTGGCAATAGAGTGAATGGGCGAGCTGACCAACTCCTGACTCGGGTATATCATGCATTTTTTAGCAGTTTGTTCAGCTAGCCTAACACAAAGTGACCATAACGGGAAAACTTGAAATAAAAAACATGCAGGAATAAAATCACAGCAAACTTAGGATATTGGTAAGTGTTGGGAAGTGACTGCTGAAATTACTTATTATATAAAAATAAGTGTTTTGGAGTAAATTCAGAAGTCAAAATGCTCCACCCATTCTGTGACATTAATGTCAGTTGTTTCAACCCAGTTTTCAAAACAAGTATCTAAAAAAAACCAATTATTTGGAAATTACTTTTACTTTGATAAAAAAAAAATATTTTGTCATTGAGTGTAGGGATATTCTTAATCTTTGTCTTATGTAGATTCATTAGACTGAACTGAAAACGGATAAAACTTGTACATATTGCTCTTTTATAACCATTATGTTTAAAGGGAAATCTGCAACAATTCACAAAAATTTCGGGGAAACCCGGGTAAGCTAAAAACTCACTGTTAAGAGTAGATGGAACTTAAATCCCCAAATACATGTAAATGATTGGTCTTATTCAGGATGACAACATTGCTTCTGCAATGGTGAAAAAAATATGAAGAACTAGGCACGATATCAACTGATCTACAACTATTTATTGTTTCAAAACATTTCACAAATAGTTAACAAAACCTTAGCCCCTGAAGCTATCATAGCTCTACCAATTCTGATACTGTTGTTATGATTACAGGATGTCAAAGAATTTTGTGAGTGAGAAGAGACGAGATGATTTGAATGTGAAAAGGCTAATAAAGGTGATTATAACAGACCGCAACAGGATCAATAAAGAGAAAAACAAAGTGAAACATGTCAAAAATATTGAAAGAGGTCAAATGAATCCCAAAACCTTTTTAGATTCATTTGAAGATACAAAACCAACAAAAAAAAAAATGATATACACAAAAAGAATATACAATACAACAATACACACAAAGAAGCGCTCAATATTAGACCTGTTTAACGCGAATGCTTAAACTGATTCCTCAAAAAATCATCTTTTTGAGTCATGCAAAAAGAAATTAATGTTAACTGCCCAACACCATCTTTGGAGTATCAATACTTCTTAAACCATATTTGCTATAAAAATACAGTATACATACCTATATAACAAAGATACAGGATGGCATGGTTGGCAATGCTACTGTTTACAGCTCAGACCCTACAGAAGGTTCAAATCTTGGTTCAGGTACTGTCTGTATGAAATTTGTACACTCCCCTGTTCCTTTGTGTCTATGTTGGCTTTCCTTCCTGCATCCCAAAGATGTGCATGTTAGGCTCCTTTGTGTAAGTGTGGATTTGTGCAAGAATTTGCCCTGTATACTGCCAGAATAGCTTCCAGCTCCTTCAATCAGAGTTTAAATTAATTTTGTTGTATAATCAAGGGGCGATGAAAGACTAGGATGTAAGGAATAGGCTGAGGATCTTCTCCTACAGTGTAGGTCCTGGCCCCTCATTATGTTGAAATGATATAAAATGATTATTGAACCGCTTTCACATTATTTTAGGAAAGGAATATAAATTAGTGGTCGTGGACTGTTTTTACTCAAGCATTTCATTTTGTACCCCTCCAGCAGCCAATCGAGTGCTTTCCTTGTTTTAACATTCATGCATATATAGTGATATATGGGATATATGTATTTGTACTTTCCCTTTTGGGTTAATGTTTTGATTCCATTCTTGACCTTGTGGCTATATTTTTGTCTACAGTTTCGGGGGTTGCTTTGAATTTAAAAAGGATAATTATTTGCCTTACTGGAGTTTCATTGATCAGGGTATGGCTGCTTACAAATTACTAACTATATTATTAAAGTTTAAAAAACAGTGCAGTAGTTACTAAATTTATACGACATCTTAAAACATTGGATTGGTCCATCTGGCCCTGTTCATATTTGGTTTGTTTGGCAGTTCCTTCCTGAGCTAATGAAAAGGATTTCAAGGTGGAATCATTAATCTTGGTTTGATATATATGAACAACCTCCCCATCTGCTATAAAAGGTTTGATATTTATCCCTCCAATCTAATTTCTGTATTAGATTTTTTTAAAGAAACCAGATTACTTCAACTTTTCATAAGGTTGTATGTAACTTTGTCTAGAGACAAATGCACTTATTTTTTGGGGGTCTGATAACAGAAGTGACAAAAAATGACAAAGCTAAATTGACTGCTAATAGGCGATATTTATTCCATTCTTATGCATTCCTTATAAAATAATTTCAGTAAATTTTAAGGAAATGCATTTGTCTTTTATTCCTGTTGTCTTTCAGGATTATTTTCTAACATTCACACCATTGGACCATAATAAGGGCATTTTAGTATACCTGGGGCCTCATGTATAAACGGTCATACGCCGAAATGTTGCAGAAGAACATTTCACTCAAATCGTGATGTATAAAATCCAAATTTGTCATTAAGCACACACATTTCCTGGTTGCTCATTACCCTGTCAAACGCAATTTTTCCCTGCTCCGTTTTTGCAGACTGCGGCACCCACCGTCAAAGCAGTGCTACTGTTCCTGTGTGGTTTATTGTTTTTTTTCAGATCCATATACTGACACAGCTTTATAAATACACTGAAATTAACATAGTTTTATTAGTTTAATGCATCTGACTGTAATTAACCTGTAACAATATAATGGTCCACAGAATGGTCAAACTTTTCCCAAAATACCATAGCTGCTTTAGCTTGTTACTCTCACTGCACCTTCTTTTTCTTCTTCAGTGCTCCCATTGGGGGTTGCCATAGGGATCATTTTTTTCCATATTACTCCCTGCAGCACCCCAGAGCTGCTGATGGAAAGAGAATTATGGGTATACAGCATCAAGCACATTCCCCTCAGCCATGCTTCCTATTTGAACTGTCTCCCCACGGCAAAAACTTCAAAACCTTTCCTGAACGGATCTTGCGGTTCAGAAGAGTTTCATCCAAATTCTACAATCAATCACCCATCAAGTGCTCCATGTAGAACTGTTTGTATTTATTTGTACAATCACTTCTCAATCACTCCATCAAGTGCTCCATGTAGAACTGTTTGTACTTATTTGACAATCACTTCATTTGTAAACTTGACTACAGTTATAATATTGCACAACTTGAGCCACTTTATAAAGCGCATATTTACATATGATGCGATATTATTTTTAAGATGAAACCAGCAAAATATGTTTAATATATTATACAGATAAAACTTTAACTTCATTTAAATAATCTATTTTTGTTAAAATTATAGGACACAGTGTCCTACGCTAGCAAGGATCTGGCACTCCTTACGGATTGTTCCCCTCTCACTGATGCTTCACTGGGACTGGCGGAAGGATAGAATAATAAAACATGTTTTAAAAAAGATATTTCAATGTTCCTTAAATGTTTTGAAGAATCGGCGTTATAAGCTTACAGATGACTTAATCTTAATTTTTTTTTATTTTTCGACTGTGCAATTTTTGTGAACTTGAGTTTGAGTTTCTCGACATGCTATGTCACTGATCAATTTCCCTTTTTCGTTTATGCCATTTTTTTAAACCAGCAAATAGTAAATTTTTCCTTGCCCCCCACTTGGTGTTGCTGAAATTGTTCTATTTTTTCCTTGTGGTTTTGCCTTTTTCTTTTCACAGACGCTGAGCTTAAGACTGTTACAGTGCATCCAGAAATTTTCCAGCATCACTTTTTCACATTTTTTTATGTTACATTATTTTAAAATGGATTAATCATTTTTTCCCCAAATTCTACACACAACACCCATAATGACAACTTGAAAAGTTTATTTGAGATTTTGCAAATTTATTAAAAAAAAAAAATGAGAAATCAATGTACAAAATTCATGCCTTTTGCCATGAAGCTCAAATTGAGCTCAGGTGCATCCTGTTTCCCTGATCATCCTTGAGATGTTTCTGCACTTAATTGGGGTCCACCTGTTGTAAATTCAGTTAATTGGACATGATTTGGAAAGGCACACACCTGTCTATATAAGGTCCCACAGTTGACAGTCCATATCAGAGCACAAACCAAGCATGAAGTCAAAAGGGAAATTTTTTAGACCTCCGGGGACAGGATTGTCTCGAGGCACAAATTGGGGAAGGTTACAGAAAAATTTCTGCTGCTTGAAGGTCCCAATAGCACAGTGGCCTCCATCATCCGTAAGTGGGGAAAAAGTTGAAACCACCAGGACTCTTCCTAGAGCTGGCTGGCCATCTAAACTAGGTCAAGGGAAAGGGGCCCTTTGTCAGGAGGTGACCAAAAACCGGTGGTCACCTGTCAGAGCCCACTGGTCCTCTGTGGAGAGAGGAGAACCTTCCAGAAGGACAACCATCTCTGCAGCAATCCACCAATCAGGCCTGCATGGTAGAGTGGGCCCGGCGGAAGCCACTCTTAGTAAAAGGCACATGGCAGCCCGCCTGGAGTTTGCCAAAGGCACCTGGAATGACTCTCAGACCATGAAAAAAAAAATTCTCTGGTCTGATGAGACAAAGATTGAACTCTTTGGGGTAATCAGTCACATTTGGGAAAAAACCAGGCACGCCATCACCAGGCCAATACCATCCCACAGTGAAGCATGGTGGTGGCAGCATCATGCTGTGGGGGTGTTTTTCAGCGGCAGGAACTGGGAGACTAGTCAGGATAAAGGAACGATGACTGCAGCAATGTACAGAGACATCCTGATGAAAACCTGCCCAGAGCTCTTTACCTCAGACTGGGGCGACGGTTCATCTTTCAGCAGGGACAGCGACCCTAAGCCCCAAACCAAGATATCAAGAAGTGGTTCAGGACAACCGTAGAATGTCCTGAGTGGCCCAAAGAGCCAGACTTGAATCCAAGTGAACATCTCTGGGGAGATCTTAAATGGTGTGCACCACGCTTCCCATCCAACCTGATGGAGCTTGAGAGGCACTGCAAAGAGGAATGGAAATGCCAGGATAGGTGTGCCAAGCTGTGGGATCATATTCAAAAAGACTTGAGGCTGTAATTGTTGCAAAGGTGCATCGACAAAGTATTGAGCAAAGGCTGTGAATACTTATGTACATGGATCTCTCAGTTTTTTATTTTTAAAAACTTCAAAAACCTCAAGTAAACTTTTTTATGTTGTCATTATGGGGTGTTGTGTGTAGAATTCTGAGGAAAAAAATGAATTTAATCCATTTTGGAATAAGGCTGTAACATAAAATGTGCAAAAAGTGATGTGCTGTGAATAATTCTGATGTAATTGATTTGCGTTTTTCAAAGGAATCTGGGAGGAGACAGGGCAGGACAGCGGTGCAAAAAGCATTAATTTCCATGCTGACGGGATTTATGTAGCAGAAGAAGCGTGGAAGTTAATGCACAATTTATGACTGTATTTTTTTTCATAAATACATTTCCGCAGCTCACATGTTATATAGCCAATTCTACATGGCGATGCATGAGGCCCTGGTCTCTTATTTATATAATAGTACATAATTTACATGCTCTTTTAATAAGGTCTGGTCTGTAATAAAGTAGTGTGTGGGAGTGGTTAAGGCATTGAACCTAGGACTTCAAACCCTGTAGTTGTGGGTTCAAATGCACTACTGACACTGTGTGAACATAAAAAGTTTCTTTCCTTGTGTGGCCCCAAATTTGGAAAATACAAAGGTAACCAATTATATGTCAAATAATAAAAATATGTTCAGTCTCCTATTGTTGCAAATGAAAATCTAAATTGATAAAATGTCTTTTTGTATTCAGCAACAGAATCAACTTTATCATTCATGTGATAACTGTTTCCTCTCCTACAGATTTTCTTTAACAGAAAAAAAAAATAAAATATTCAGCTCCTTTTTCCCCAGCTTCTGCTTTAAAAACCGTATATTTAAAGCTAGAAAAGTTATCACAGCTTATTCTCATATTTTGTTAATTAAATTAAATTGAGCGATACAAAATAAATTTAGTATTTCATTGAATTACAAAACTGGTGCTCTTTGCAGCAAGAAGGACTGGTGTGAGCTCTGAGGAGTGGAACTGATTCATCCCTGGAAGAAATGATATAGATTAAACTCACCCCCTTTTGAAAAGAAGCTTTTTACTAAATTCCATAGAAAGTGTAAACAAAAGAAAAGAGACATTCAACTCCCAAATAAGCTGAAAATACTTCTCGTTTGTCAAACAAAATTTAAATCAGATCAAAGTTCATATTGGTAGCAAACTGCTAATAGACAATTACTACAAAAACATCAAACTGTTTGGGAAATTCTTTCCTGGGAGCTGTAGTAGGGCTTACTCTCGCAGCAATTGCTGAAGATTCCTCAGCTCTTTGATGAACACATTCCATTCCTTGGGCCTCACTCACAATAGACTGTCACTAAAAAGGCTTTTATCAGTAGGGAATAAATGTTTTCCCAATATAAGCACTTAAAGGAGGTTGCAACCTTACTGTGAAAAACATTTGGCAAGACCTCTCTGGGATTGTTGGAGTGATACCAGTAAAAAAGATCAAGATGTTTGGACTGGGAAAAGTCAGAGTGACAGCTTGTCTTCTCTGCATTCCCCTAATCTGTCTAAAAAACTACAGTATTTCCTCATACTCCTCAGTTATTTTTTCATCTGCTATTTACATAGAAATACAACACTGTCTTCTATCTGGACATAAATCCAGCACTAACAACCACAGGACCAGCCTCATCTTTAATATCAAAGAAATGAAATAGGGCTAGTATCATTGTAGTGTGTATAGTACCACTATGGCTAGTATCACTGGGGCCCGGGGGCCAGGAGGACAGAGGAGGACTTCCCCTCCCTCCAGACGAGAGGGCGTCCGTCCTGGTTATGCTGGGAGCCTGGGTACAGGGCTTGGAAGCCCAGCCCCCAGGGGACCGGGGGCCACTGCCAGGTGGCACCCGATGCGGTATATTCCGGGGTGGGGCCGGCTGGCCAGGAGACCAGAGGGGGCTTTACCTCCTCCAGACCGAGGGGGGCATCCGTCCTGGTTTTACTGGGGGCCTGGAGAGGGGTTGGAAAGCCTGCTGGGACCCGTGGTCACCAGTGCCGATTATCCAGGAGGGGGAAAATTACTGAGGACACCCGGACGGCTTTGGGTGCGCAGCCGGCACTTCCGCCACACAGGGGTGTGCCCCCGGGAGATTCCAGGAAGCAGCTGGAGCCTATCCGGGTTCCTTAAGGGCCGCCTCCCTCCAGTCATTGACAAGAGTCGGGTGGAAGAGTGGCACGCCCGGAGGAGGAAGGAGGGCAAAAAAAAGAAGAGAGAGAGAGAGAGAAAAAAAGAAGAAAGAAGGCATTGGGTGGCCTGGACTGGGGGTTTGGTGAGCTGAATTATAAAAGAGATGGAAAATAAACCAGTGATTTGAGGGTGACATTAACTGTCTGCCTTCTGTTTGAGGTTACAAAGGGAAATTTCTTATTGGATATTCCCAAACAGATAGTTTCTTTATTAATCCTGCAGTCATAATAATATTTCACACAGGTCATACAATTCTCTGCATACGTACAAACCTAAATCTATTATCATAACATAGCACCACAATGATGCAACATCTGTTGCTGTCTTTTCTTTACTACCTCCTGCTCCTGTCTCATCCATGCATCATTGGACTGCTTGTACCTGCAAAAAAACAGCTAGTTGAAGAAGAGCTGAAAAACACAGGCAGCATATTTGTTCTTCCCGGGCATTCATAGAGGTAGCATTTCAATTGCTAATACTGTACTTGCTTTTTACATTCATTGAACATTTTTCCTTTATTAATAGGCTTTTGCCTACCATAAATTCTAAAGCTTAAAAAACTAGATTGCATCTCTACGTTACAACTATACTTGGCAATTTAGTGAGCGAATATTAACAGTGTTATCATTTGATGCACTACACATCAATTTCAGCTACACACACCATGTTAATAACACTAGGAACACAGTGTGTTTTAGGCAGTATAACATACTGTAGGGTCAATCCATTTCCAGCTAGTAGGCTACTTTGCTTTTATCTATGAAATATGAAAAAATGCAGTGCTATAAAGTTAACGGTTAACAGCCTTTCTTTTCCCGTTCTAAGTAAAGTTTATGTTTTCAAACATTTTTCTGCATCCTTCTCCAGAGCCTTTGTTTTTCCCAAAATTTTGCTTACTAAGCATTATTATATCAAACCCAAGATAGGAGGCAACTTTTAAATGAGTGGCAGTGCATTAGATAGCTAGATAGATAGACTTTGACTTTTAGCAAAGCTCTTTAAATACATGTATAGAGAGATAAATAAAATTTCACACACAGACTATGGTCAGAACACATACCTGATTGTAAAAAAGTCAGAAAACTTTGACTTGCAGTCGCATCATAGTGAGGGCATTATGCAGGGATATTGTTGTTGGTATGAAGGAGCCCAAAAGCTTTCTTGCACACTTTTGCTGAATAATTCAGTGGCTGAAAGTACTCAGTGTTAGTATGTCAGAGAGGATGTGCAGCATTGTTTATAATGACAATTAGTTTTGTTTTATTCTCTCCTTTGCTACCAGGGAAGCCAGAGTGTGTCTAATAACTGAGCATGTCCTTTTAATTAGCTTGTTAATTTGATGGGCCTCCCTTGAAGTGATGCTTCCAGCTCAGCACACCACAGCATAGAAAATTGCACTGGCCATCTGAGGTGGTAGAAGATGTGAAGGATGCCACTTCTAACATTAAAGGAATTCAGTCCCTAAGAAAAAAAGAGTCTTCCTGCCCTTTCTTATATAGTTCCTCTGTGTTATGAGACCAGTTCAACCTGTCATTGGCGTGGACCCCAAGTACTTGTAGGGTGTACTACCCCACATCTATTCCTGAATAGTACTGACGATAGGTGTTTGATGGGGGGAAAGTCAACAATCAGTTTCTTTTTGTTTTTTCTTGTTGCAGACCATTTTTATGGCATCAAGAAACAAACTTCTCCCGACTCCCATACTCCTGCCTATAAGTCTTGTCCCTTATCGCTACACTCCATGGTTGAAATTTTCTGACAATTTCTGCCAGTGACATGATGGTGTTATATTTTATATTTGGAGGTGTACAGAGTGAAGGAACAGGAGACAGAAATGTTCCTTGTGTTTTTTCGTGTTGCTCACATTAGGGACAAACACAGTCTTTGTGCCTTACAAACTGCATTCCACACGACAGGTAGTCCAGGACACCAAAGGCTCATCCACCTGTAAATCTCTTTTAAAAGGATGGCTGGATGGTACTGAAGGCACTGGAGAAATCAAAAAACATAATCCTCACAGTGCTCCCATTTTTGTCCAGCTTGGAATAAACATTGTGGAGCAGAAAAAAACATTTTTCCTCCAATCTTTGTTTGACTGCAGTAGGTCAAGGTGGTCTACCACAAGAGGCCTCATATAGTCCAAGGTCAGCCTTCCAAAATCTCCCTGATGTGAGATTGGGGCCACTGGTCGAGTCATTAGGTGGAACAGGAACAATGCAGGATGTCTTCCACGCACTGCATTTTTGGAGGCTTAGGGACAGACTTGAACCGATGACAGAGGACACTACAAAGTAGCCAACACAGGTCTTAAGAACTAAAAGGATTGACTCCATCTGGTCTCACAGTTTTTCCTGAGTGTATCCTTTCCAGTTGTGTCCTTTCTTTGGGCTTCAGTTATGACATCCCACAACGATGGTCAGAGGTGGACTTGTCACTGGCCCTTCCCAAATTTATGTGGTAGGGGTTGTTGATGTAGTAGGGATGGTGTGGAAAGACTGGTCATTGGAAGGCATCATAATGTGGATAACTGGAATTTCTCTGATAAAGATATCTTTGGGCAATGGCAGGAATTAATAAAGCCAAAGAGAATCACAATGGCAGAATACACTAACCCACATACTCAGTGAATGTAACTCCTGTCCTAGGGGCGATGAGACAGTAATGCTAAATTTGTTCCTCTGTGCCTTTTTTAAAACATTTGTGAAATATTTAATCCCTTAAATGTTACAAACAGGTTATCTCAAGATGCACAAAACATGTTTAGAAAAAGATCCAGACATTACAATCCACTCCATTTTTATGGAATATAAAATCAGATGTCTCTGTGGGACAGCCCAACATTGGCGATTTTGTACTTTTTTAAAATTCCTACAAGGTACTTTTTGTACATAAAAGGGAATAGAAATAATGATGAGCATGCAGAATACAAAACCTCAGAGCATTTTTCCATATGTGTTTCAATTTCCATAGGGGCCATGTCAGCATTGTGTGTGCATAAAGAAAAATAAAAGCATTGTCTATTGAAACAATAATAAATTGTTTTTTTTCTAATAACAGAAATAAGACTTCTACACATAAAATAAGTTAAAGGAATGAAAAAAACCTGATTCAGTCATTCATGTTTTTGAAACTGCAATTGAAATGTAGGGTCGTGGGAGCTGGACCCTAAACCTTGTAGCAAGGCAAGATCCAACACTAGATTAGTTGCCATACCATGGCAGGGTACAATCACATACACCTACACCTCCCCATCAATCATGGTAGACCAATTTATAGTTGGTCTTGTTTTCCCAAAATGTAAATGGAAACTGGAGAGCCTTTTAGAAACCCCAAAGCAGACACAGGGAGCAATATGTGTGGTACAGCCATGGCTTCACCCCAACCTGAAGTGCATTATCCTTTTATTTAAATTTCATGTTGCATTTTGAAATATAGTTGGTGGGTGTTTTTTCCTTGTTTCTCTACATTGTTTTATTGAATGTTTGATTTAAATCATGTTTATAGTTAAATTACTGGTACTTTTTGTTATGTGCCTTTTGCACAATATACTATACTTAGCCCGTTATGGGGGTTAGGGTGGCCACAACATTGCAGCTGGGGTAGTGCCCCTAGAGCTATTTATGTGCCCAAAAGACCATATCACTTCTGCTGCAGCATTAGCTTTAACACCTCTCCTTTTTGTAGCTTTGGATTTTGTAATGCTTTGTTTTTTGATATTTTGATTATGGACATTGGTTTTACTTGAAGAACAGGATCAAGCGGATTGTGACTGATTTTGCCTATTTTTTATTTGTCTTTTTTTTCTTTTTGAATATATTTGTTACAAAATCATTTGAATATAAATAATTATTTCCTTTACCTTCTGTGCATTTTAAATATTATAGCTTTTACCCATTTTGTAGGGTCTGTGAAGGCCAGAAACCTGCTTCTTGAGTTTGGGATGAAGCTCATTTTGATTTCTAGGCCTCATTTGAAATAAGGGTCTATTTTTGGAGGCAAAGTATCATTCTGAGTTTCATTAGTCATGCAGTTCACAACAGTCTGAACTCTTCACAGACACTATCAAATCATATTATACTTGCTCTTTCGCTTAATTTTCCTAGCCTTTACTGAAGCAATTAAAATAGTACATACATATATTCTGGGGTTTTCTGAAACAGATTTGTTTTTTGTTGTTATTTTCTTTTAGTTTTTATTTTGAAGTTTTTCCATTTTTCCCCATCTTTAACAAAGCAATTTTGTTTTTCTTTCATGCACTAATATGTTGAGGTTAGGGTGTTGCCTGTTGTTGTAGGAATCCTACCCACAATAGGCTGGGTTTTCACATTGGTGATGTAATTGGTGAGACTCACTTAAAGGTCAATTCATGCAGCCTCACATTTATCATTTTTCATAAGTTTTATTTTGAGAAGCTTTTGGAATTGACTTTGGCTCTGAACTTAGACTTTGATTTTTGGGATAGTGTTTCTAGTTTTGTTGTTTCTCTTTTTGATATCTGGTCAATAACTGAAATTTGGTTTCCAGAGATGTGAGGACACAGCAGAATTCACTACACCAGTTTTATCCTCAGTATAGTGAGTAATGTAAATTGTAATAGAAAAAGCTGAAATGATTGTTTCTAAATACAAAGTGAAGATTGTCCAAGTTAAAAATGGCAAAGAAGAAGTGGGATAGTCAGAGAGGGGAAGAAAGTAGACAGGAGTACAAGGAGATAAGGAGTAAGGTGAAGAGAGAGGTTGTGAAGGCTAAATATAAGGCATATAATGAGTAGTATGAGAGGTTAGACACTAAGGAGGAAAAAAATGACCTTATACCAAGTGGCAAGACAGAAAGAACGAGCTGGGAAAGATATGCAGCATGTTAGGGTGATAAATGATAACAATTGAAACATACTCACAAGTGAGGAGGGTGTGTTGAGCAGAGGAAAAGAGGCTGATGAATGAAGAGAATAAGAGAGAGAGAGAAGGATGAATGATTTGGAGACAGTTAATCAGGAAGTGCAATTGAGGAAGTAAGGACACCTATGAACAGGATGAAGAGTGGTAGGACTGTTGGTCCAGATGACATATCTGTGCAAGCATTTATGCCACATTTCTTGACCCATGATGTAAACAGGACCACAGTGGAGTCCAATTTCATTCCTACAATCTTTTCTGCTGTCCAAATATTCTAAATGATCAGATGCATTTTCATACCAGATTGTTATGGAGAAAGTGAGGATGCTTTCAATATTAGCTCCAGACTGGAACAGGTTAAACTTTTTAGGTTGGCAGAATAAAAAATTACTAAATCTTATATTTTAGCGTTTGTGTGTGTGTGTATTATGTTATGATGTTATGTTATAATTCATGATGGTAAGCATAAAAGGTTTGTGATGCTGTAATAAGTAAATAAAAATAGTGAAGAGGAAAGGAAATAACTTTTCATAAATTTTCAATTCTCGACTAATTAGGAGCATCGAAGCAAAAGCTATTTCAAGTCATTTTGTTTAATGTTACCTTGTTTATGCGGTCAGTTGATCAGCTGCTGTTAAGTTCCAGTTTTGATTACTAAAAAAGATGACTCATTTGTCTTGCTGTGCCATGGTTAAAATCTATCTTGTGCTAATTTGTAGAAGTTGCCCATGTCTCATTAAGCAGACACTGTGAAGGTTACCTGGGGTTGCTTGAGTTGCTCTTGTCCAGTCTTGTTAAGCAGGCCAGCCTTTTTTCTGGCAGCTTTATTTTTTGTTTGTTTGTTTTCTGGTATTCTCAGGCAGAAGTGACTTGTCAACCAAGCACCTATTAGCTGTGTTACTGTTTGATTCAGTCTGTTAGCCCACAATTAACATCTCCCTGTTTTCGATTGTCAGCACAGTCACACTAAGCTAGCCAAAATGGGATCCTAGCCTCATCTTGTCTGTGAAGCTGCTAAGGTCACAAACAGTGGCTACCTGCTTTGTCTGTGTAGACAGTAAACCGCCGTCAAGGCAGGTCTAGTTATCATTTGTTTGTTTTGTAGCTGACAGGGTGTTAAGCCTTCAAAACAGCAGAAGATCATTGCTTTGTGTACTGCTGTTTAACTCAAACCACTGTTTCATTTATGAGACAGCAGTTGGAGTGCTTGTATAGCTTTTATCTAGTATCCAGGATTGTGTCTTCAGCTTTACAATTGGCTGTTCAGTCAGCTCAAAACAAAAATAAATTTTCTTTCATTTTGAAGGTTAGAATTGGGCTCAAAAACCTTTACCTGATGCAGAACAGAATAAAAGTGATGTTTTTTTTATTGAGTTTAGGAATTGGTGTTACATTTCCACAATTATGAGTTAATAATTCATAATTGTAGAAATAATTTAAAGCATGTGTGTATTTGATCATTCGAGGATCATCTTACAGGCTCAACCTATGTAAGCGTGTACCACCCCATGACGAGAGAGGGGAGCTGTCACCAGTGATATTTGTCTTTTCTCTAAACAGCTCCAAGAGGATGCCCATTGAGGGCAAATCTGCCCACCTTCATTTCCCAAGAGAAGGTCTGGCCCTGCTGGTTAGAAATTTATAAAAATATGACATCCTGGAAGGGAAGTTACTTGAAATTGAACTTTTTGTTAGGCAACATAATTGCCAGGAATTGTTTTTGGTGTTACATTGCTATAAATAACAAGGTGCACAGAATTAAACAACACAATATATAATGCATGACACCATTACAACATTATGTACAGAAAACACAGACATATACAATGTTTTAAAAAAATTGCACTCCCACTCAGTAATATATTAGGTAAGTTCTATATAAAATAAACATAATTTATATTGAATGGAGGAGGAATAGAAATCAAGATGAGACAGATGAAACTGAGACTGTTGTAATAAGTGGAGACCAGAGACGTGGAAAGTTTGGGGCAGCCACCGCTTATTACGGTTTCGGCTGCAAAAGTCTTTGAGGCATTGTTAACAGTTGTTTACACAACAGAGTCCAAACAGAACTGCCTGCCTAAGCAAAGGCAGTGAGCTTTATAGCACAGAGGGCGGAAATGATGTCGCCCTCTGGGCGAACTGAAGTGACATCATCCTTGGGGCGGAACCGAAGTGACCTCATTCTTGGGGAACGGAAGTGATGTGTCCTTCCTGGAAATGCTCCCTGGTGGGATTTCCGGGTAAGACCTGCAGAGAACTCAGAAAGAGCTGCCAGTGCACCCCCCTGGGCAGATGTATAAACAGTATTTACTAAGCCCTTCAGCTGCTTCCCATGCACACGCGTGTGACAAGACTCCCCTCAGCCCAGACCGGCGGTCGTGGCTGACTGCACCAGAGGTCAGGCCGGGAGAGGGCATCGGCGTTGGCATGAAGAGACCCCTGTCGATGAACGGCAGTAACTTGTACTGCTGCAGGTCAAGAAACCACCTCGTGACCCTGGATTCGACTCCTGTGAAGGGCCATCCACTTCAGAGGTGCATGATCCGTCACCAGAGTGAACACGCGACCCAAGAGGTAGTACGCGAGCTGAGTTACCGCCCATTTGATCGCCAGAGCTCTTTCTCCACCGCCGACTCAGGTCTCCTGTCCAACAGTTTCCGCCCAGGTACATAACGGGTGTTCACACCGTCGACGCTTTGGCTCAACACGGCACCCAAGCCTGTGTCCAAGCGTCCGTCTGGAGGATAAAGGGAGAGAGAAGTTAGGGATCAAGATAGGTGCTAAGTCAGAGCCTTTTAAGTCACTGAATGCAGCCCCTTGTCAGACCATACCACCGTATTAGGAGCTCTTTCTTTGTCAAGTCGGTCAAGGCGCCTCTCGGAGAAGCGAGGCAAACCGGCGATAGTACCCGGCCAAACCGAGAAAGGATTGGACTTGCCGCTTGGTTTAGGACGGGCCAGGCCATTATGGCTTGCAACTGGAACACTGTGGCCCCACAGTACCCCGGCCCACTAGGTAGCCTAAATATTTGGCTTCTCTCAATCCGATGAAACATTTCTTGGGGTTGATGCGGAGCCCGGCCTCTCCCAATGTCCGTAATACTGCTGTGACTGCTGTATTGCTCCTTCCAGGTGCTGGAATAGATGACAACGTCATCCAGATAGGCAGACACAGAACGAGTTATGGGGCCGTAGCACTTTGTCCACAGCGCTGAAAAGTCGCAGGCGCCCGTGTAACCCGAATGGAAGGACACGATCGCCAGTGTCGCTAGAGTGCTAAACGCGGTTTTTCCTTCAGGACTCCGTTAAAGGAACCTGCCAGTACCCCTTTGTCATGTCCAGGTAGTCAAGAATTTGGCTGGTCCCAGTCTCTCGAGGAGGTCGCCACGCGAGGCATGGGATAAAACATCAAATCGAGACTTGGTTGAGCCGGGAAGTCATTGCAAAACCTCCAACTGCGCCAGGCTTAGCAATCAAGACGATGGACTGGACCAGGGACTACTACTTTCCTCGATCACTCCTAGTGCCAGCATCTGATTTCCAGTTCCACTTCTACTTTCCTCCGGAGTCTGTAGGGTCAGCCACGGACGATCACCCGGTCAGTCAATATGTCGTGCGCAATCAGAGAGGTCCGACCTGGCTGTTCACTTACCACCTCGGGGACCGAGCGGATAGCTGCTTCGAGCTCCTGTCTCTGTCTGGGAGATAGCTGTTCGCCGAAATTAAGGGAACTTACTTCCGCGAAGAGAGACAGGGTTGTCCGGAGGAGGGATCGATCCCTCTCCTTCCACGGTTTCAGCAGGTTTACATGATATACTCGCTCAGCTGGTCGGCATGGCTGTTTCACCAAATATGACCAATCCTTCCACTCCTTAATTTGTGAGGGGCCTAGCCAATGCGAGCAGTTTAGAGTGTGAAGTAGGAACCAATACCATGACGCGATCCTGTTGAACTCCCGGAGAGTCGTCCCGGTCATACAGGCGGGCCTGTGCTGATTGTGCCTCCTCTATATGACTTTTTAGAATGGTCTTATTGCATCAAATCTATCGCAGAATTGGGTACGTATACTCCAAAATTAGTGGAGGGCTGTCCTCCCTTCCCAGCCCTCTTTAAAATATCTAATAAGCCCCGGGCTGTCTTCCGAGATAATAATTCAAAGGGAGAACCCAGAGAGGCTTGAGGAACTCTCCGTAGGCAAAGAGGGACAAGGAGGAGTTGGTCCCAATTCCTCCCATCCTTGCTGACTACCTTACGTAGCATTTGCTTGAGAGTTTGGTTAAATCTCCCACCAGCCATCGGTTTGAGGATAATACACCGAGGTCTTTAAATGCTTATTTTCAGTAACTTGCAGTCCCCGAACGTTCTCGGGTAAAAGGCGTCCTTGGTCCGTCAGGACTTCTCTAGGAATGCCTATCGCAAAAGACTCCTACTAGTTCCGTGCAATATTTTTTTTTGGTAGCCGAGAACGGAACGGCTTCAGGAATCGGAGCATAATCCACGAGGACGAGTATATATTTATATCCTCGGCTGAGGGTTCTAGGGTCCTACTATGTCAACCCCAATCCTATCAAAGGAACGTCAATAAGGAAGGGGAACCGAGGAGCACGGTCCCTCCAGAATTTCGCAGCGGACATCCGGACAGGAAACGCAAAAGCGCTAACCTCCTATAATCCCGCCAGAAAACGGAGCTTAATTCGCTCTAATGTTTTATCGGGCCGAGATGGCCTCAAGAAGGTGGAGTAGTGCTAATCAAACCCCGCCGGTAGGTCCGCGGATTAGCAACAACTTCCGGACCTTCCTCATGTTCAGCGACCGATACAACAAATCATTATCACCCATAAGTGAGGTCCCTGTGGCATGGGCAAACATGCGCTGGCCGTTAAACGAGAATCACTGCATTTTATGTGTTTCAGAGAGTCGCTCATTCCACTGTTCTCTCTTGAAAGAAGCCGGCGCCGCCTAAACTGAAGTGCAACTCAGAGAGCGGGTCCGGTCTGACCTCAAGGGGCGGAGATTCCTCCCTCGCTGCCGGGCGCTAGTGGATGACGAGTAGCTCAGCGACGTCCGGGAGTGTTCGCTCCTTGGCCTACGCCCCCTCCTGTCGGCTGATTACACGGTGTGGAAGCAACTTGAGATGAATCGTTGTCATCATAACGAGGCCATAAGTTTTTCGGGAATGCTTCAACTACCGCTTCATCAGACCAGTCTCACCCGAGATTACGGAAACGGAGGATCCGGATGCACCGCCACGGTAAGCTGTCGAAGGGTTCCTCCGAGACATACGTAACACCGGGCGGTATTTATGTGCGGATATCTCCGTATACATTTAGACTGGTCTTCTTTTAATCCACTGTTATGCGGCAGAATAAACGTAGCAACGACAGACACGTTACGCGGAATCGAACAGCGCTGTTATCTTATGTCCATTAACAAGAAGCTCCCGTATGTTTATCGCCAGGGATTGCAGGGCACACAACAACCCCCGCCTATTGTCCCTCACGGTCCGCCTTTGTTCCCGACAGGTCGCGAGCCAGACGGCCCGGCGACTTGAACAAGCTCTGGAATCGTGGAAGGGACTGCTTAATGGGACATAGCTCCCGGGTAGTCCACAGAGCGGCTGTTCTGCCCTCCCAGGTTTCCAGCCGGCCTCTGTGGCAGAGCTGCACAGCTCGTCCATAGAATGGAATTCGCCCCAGGCCGGCTGGGCAAATTCCTGGGGTAGTCTTTTTTAGCAGCGAAACAGGCCACTTGTGCACTATTTGTAAGGGGGTTAACTCGAATGGCCGAGCCACTCACCCACCTGTTGCCAGAGAGCCATAGCCTGCTCTGACAGCCCTTTGCTTAAGGTTAACTCCAGTTTATGATTTCCTTCACCTGCCGCCTGGGGATAACTCCATCGTAACTGGGACCTTGGTCCCGATGGGCAGCTCGGCTTTCCTGCCAAGGAGGCATACTGAGCCACTCGGTGTGTTCCCAGAAGCCAGCCCACGCCTGTGGGTCCCCTCACGTTCTCCATGAGATGGGTGGTCCCCACCCGAGTTATGCTCATGGAGCAGAGCCTGCACGCGCCCTTCCTGACCCTCCTGGACTCCCGCCTCGAACTCGGCCCGTACTCACCCACCTGGTTCCGTGGATAGCGTGTCCCGGGTTCTCGGGACACCATCCTGCCGATCTACCACTGTAATAAGTGGAGACCAGAGGACGGGAAAGGTTTGGGGCAGCCACCGCTTATTACGGTTTCGGCTGCAAAAAGTCTTTGAGGCATTGTTAACAGTTGTTTACACAACAGAGTCCAAAACAGAACTGCCTGCCTAAGCAAAGGCAGTGAGCTTTATAGCACAGAGGCGAAATGATGTCGTCCTCTGGGCCGGAACTGAATGACATCATCCTTGGGGCCGGAACCGGAAGTGACCTCATTCTTGGGGTCGGAACCGAAGTGATGTGTCCTTCCTGGAAATGGCTGCCTGGTGGGATTTCCGGTAAGACCTGCAGAGAACTCAGAAGAAGCGTCAGTGCACTCCTCGGCAGATGTTATAAACAGTATTTACTAAGCCCTTCAGCTGCTTCCCATGACACCGGTGTGACACTGTGTTTAACTATAGCACTGCCTTAGGCAAGAAACTGTATCTAGGTTCAGTAGTTCTGCTTTTAAGGACCTAGAAACATTTCGAGGCAATAACTGAAGAGATGGCTGTTTGGGTGAGTGTAGTTTTGTTATATTTGCATATCGTTCCGACCTATGATGTATACAGGACCTGAATGGAGTCCTGTTTCAGTCCAAAATCTGTACTGCTGTCTGAATATATGCTATAGTGAACAGACGCATTGAAATACCAGACTGTTATGGAGAAAGTAAGGATGCTTTCAATGATAGCTCGATAAAACTCCATTTAATATATCTGATGAAGATTGTTCTACTGTAGTAGTACATTTTCATAATTATATAAGATCAAATACAAAATTTCATTTAAGATTATTACATTCTAAATCATGAACATTATTATTATTATTCATTTTAACACAGAGTCCTTTGTTTTTGTCATTACTTGTTAATACCTTTGGTCCATCTGATTATCCTCATCCTGTGTCCTTCCTCCCAGGTCTTCCTGTCACTTTACAGCATTCTGAGTCTCTTCTTCAATCACTTCCTGGCCTTCTTGCTTAACAACACTGCCATTTTAGACATATTGTACTGCTGCCAGCATAGCTTATCTTTCTTCTGACTCTAGTTGAGTTAATCCTCGATTGTTTGCACACCTTGCCACTGGCCAATCTATTGTCAGACTGATAATTCTCTACTTAACAAAACATAAGAGTAACTAGAATTCAAACATGGGGAACTCATTTCAGGTGATATATTAACATTTAGCATTAAGAGGCAACTATTCAACCACAAGATTAAGCACATTTGTCAACTCTAGTGCTTTTATTTTAATGAACTCTGTGAGCAGGAGGCTCGTTGCTGTTTATTTCAAACATGTTGAACATATCCATTAGACAGTAATAAATAGCATTCTATGAAAAATGTAACTGTAGCATTTTTGTTATTGTGCAAAAGGCACAAAGGAGATCTCCAAAACACTTAGAGACCCCTATGCTCAAAACTGAATGGAGTTCAGATAATATAGGGACAAGTTCCCAGCAACATAACATATAACATCCAATGAGTAATAATTTGGAACCAAACAAAACTCTTCTACTTACTTACATGTAGCCAATGTGTCATCCTGCAGGATAAATTATAAATTAGGTTTATAGATGTGAATAAATAAATCATACTCAAACATTTGCAAGCCTGTTGAGTTTTGGAGAAAGGCAAAACTTCCTTGCTTGATGAACGAATCTATCACTGCTAAGGTAAATGCCCAAAGTCAGAATACAAGATATAGAGCGTTTATATTGGAAAATTATTTCTTCAGGCCAGAAAGAAGCTGATAAAGTATAATGGATATAATATATAAGCGGTATACTAAGAAAACATTAAAAATGGAGGGACAGCACACTAACAAATTTCCTAGTTATTATAGTTGATCATATTTGACAGCATATGTTAACTAATATATGAAGTCAAACTAACTGTGCAAGCATCCAAGAGTATAACAGCAATATTTTATAACAGTATTTTACTGCAACAGCTTTTAAGATATGTGTAAACAGCAGAGCCAATACTTCACTGTGTAATAATCCTGAATTAGTATTTTTATTCTTGAGAGCAGTGCTTCTTAAACCTTTGTTTCTGCAACCCAATCTTGCCTTCTTAGTGTCCGTGAGACCAAGTCAATGTCAACCATTAGTTTTTTCCCCAGACCCTTCAGGTATTTCAAAAAGGTATCACGACCTTGTGGCAACTCGTGATACCATTGTTTAAGAACATAATGCTTGAACATGATCAATTTTATTTTAGCTTTATAATTTTTCCTGGGTTTTGTGATATGTAAGTTTCAGTTTCATATTCATTTTGTATTTTCAATTTTTTTGAGTAATTTGATTCGTTTTTCATCTTATTCTTTTATTTTCCATTATGCCATTTCTGGTGGGTGTAAAGAGCCACAATCTTCATGGCTGTTAGGGGTCACTGATAGTAAAATGGCTGCACATCTGTTTCACTCTTTTAATGATCAAAAAAATGTAAAATATATAAAAGTAGCAAAAAGATTAATTGTTGGTGAAATTTCCTCAATCACTGCAGATAATACAGTAATCCTGCTATATCGGCCGACTTTCAGCGGCTTCACTCTATCACTGATTTTAAATGTAAAGCATATCTAAATATATATCACGGATTTTTGCTGGTTGGGTGATTTCGTGGACAATGGATCTTTTAATTTGGTACATGCTTCCTCAGTTTGTTTGCCCAGTTTATTTCATACAAGGGACGCTTATTGGGGATGGCTTAGAAGCTACCTAATCAGAGCATGTATTAGTACAACAAAAAACTCAATGATATAAGATATGCTTCCTGCGTGTGCTTGATTGTTTGCTTTTCTCTCTCTCTCACCCTCTGAAATTCTCTGTGCTCTGCCTAGAGGACTGGACGCTTCTCACAAAATGCTGTTTATTGAGTGCTTTCGCTACTTAAAAGCACGTATTGATTTTGATTATTTGCTTTTATCTACTCTCTCTCTGACATTCTCTGCTCCTGACGCGCTCCTTGAAGAGAAGATATGTTTGCATTCTCTTTTTAATTGTGAGAAAATTTCATCTCTGGGCTTGTCATGGAGCACAGTTTAAACTTTTGACTAAAGTGTGTTATTTCATGTCTAGAGGGCTCTAAAATGTTAACAGTGTGGAGAGTTTATAAGGGCTTAAAATATATAAAAATAACCATACAAACATATGGGTTCTACTCACAGATTTCTATCGCTGGGGTTCTGGAATGCAACCCCACGATCGAGGAGGGATTACTGTAGTACATTTGTTGGTGCAGTTATGTTTGAACTCCAATTAATCTTCATGGGTCTCTTCAGCCAGCCTGGTCCTCTTGTCCACCTCCTGAGAATACAACAGAAGTTAAATTATTCATATCATCAACATTCTGAAGTTTGTTAAAATATTAGTTGAATAAAGACATAAACTGTTTATGTTATTTCCATTAATTTTGTCTATTGTTGGTTAATAATGTGCTGTGTGTTTAACTTTACTTATGTTCCCTGTTTCTGTGGCTGGAGCCCTAAAGGCAGGCCCACCTTGATGTTCTGATTCCTCCCTCTTGCTTTTAAGTCAGCTGAGAAGACTCGCAGCCAGAGATCATTCATTCACAGTGGAAGTTCTATAAATATTGTGTTCTGTTTTCTGGATTACACTTAGTTGCTGTTGGATTTCCGTTGGGCAAATTGTTTTTCCTTTTTTCTTTCTCTTCTTAATATCTGGACCTTTATTTACCATTTTTGTTAATGATCTTTAATCAAAAACCCTTTGTTTCCCCTTTTATAGAAACTGAGGGCTTATGGTCACCCCACGTGGAGGTTTTTTTTATGCAGTATTTTTGGACAGTTAAGTTTATTTTAAAGCTTAAATTCCTTTAGGACCTTGAAGCAAGAGGCAGGCCACTGGGGCTGGAACTCAGCCTTGAGTTGAGTTGAAGCCTTTTCAAGGAAGGCAAAGAGGCCTGGCCTTCCCAATGAAGGCTTTTGGAGGCACACACCAATACCACCTTTGCAAAGGACCATTTCATGGCAATTCACCTGATTTTATTTATTGCAATCTATTTCACATGCCTCCTTGGGAGGACATTACTATTTGTTTTAGCCAATCTTCATCTTTTAAGAATCTTTCCCATTATCCTAGTCATAGTAGACCATTTTTCCAAAGAAGCCAATTTCATTCCACTAAAGAAAATTCCTTCCACTAAACAGATACAATGTAAATTTATTCACCATTATTTTAGGCTTCATTGTCTTCAAAAATTTTTTGTTTAGGATCATGGTCCCAATTATTGCAAAATTGAAACTTTTGTTGTTCCAAATTTGATATCCAGGTCAAACTTCCTTCAGGGTTTCACTCAGAATGAAACAACAGTTATAAAGGGTCAATAAAGATTTCCTGAGATGCTCATAGACTGTTTTCAGTTTAATTTGGTTCAATGTATTGCCCTCACCAAATTCTCGTGTAGCCACAGCAATGCGCTGTACCAGTGCAAGCTCCCAACCTGACCTGACCTGACCTGTCAGAGTGGGATGAAGCCTACCACAGCTGCACTGGACACAAAGCAGAAAGGATCTGTAGATAGGATGCGTCCATTATAGAAGCTGCCTCACACTGCAACCCTTAGCACCAATTAAGGATCTCAACCTTATGCACGTCTCTATGAAAAATACTAACATAGATAACATCCAGTAGGCTAGATCCAGGAGGTGACCTAAACAATTTTGAAACATACTATTGTTTTTGTTCCCCTCCTGCATTCAGAATATTGTAATTTCAAAGACTTTGCACCTGATAGTATATCCATGACAACAAATGTGAAATGATTGCAAAGTATTTAACTACATGAATAACATCTTGACAATAAACAGAATAACAATAATGTAAAATGTGTTTGTAGTTTTAGCACTTATGACTCTCCCTTTCCTACTGTTTAATACAGTATAAAATCAGCTTTCACGTGACCTTGAATGATAGAAATAATTAAGCGCTTTTCTCATAAGGGTAGATTTTTGTAATCAATTATACTCTGTGTTTTAACATATTGTGATAGCGTTCATTGTAAAAGGTTCTATATAAAATATAACTTTTTATCTCACATTGTGAATGCTTATGGGCATAACAAAATACTATTTAATATTCCATACAAAACGAACAAATACAAGATGTGATTTAGGCAGAAGTTAGGTTTACCTGTAATCTTTGATGTTCTCTCTAAACCAATTGCTTAATCAAAGAACAAGAAATGACAACTAGCATAAAAAACTTACTGAGTTGCATCCTGATTTTTGTAAACACTCAGTGAGCAAGATAATTGAACAGAGAATTGACAACTCCTTTCTGCGGTATATCACATGCTTCAAATAAACACCAGGAGGAGTTAAAACAACTTCACTGCTTCAGTCTAATCAATATTTTGATTTTGCCTGTTTGAAAAAATAAATACTGTTTACTGTGTGTGAAATGACTGTAAACCTACTTTATGCCTTCCTGTTATTATTTTCTAATCTGTATTTTTTTATTACATACTTAGCACTCTTTTATCTACAGGGGAACAGGTCACAGCTTGGTATGGCTTAGAATACGAACTGGTCATTTAGAACACTTTTATTAACAAACATGCTTGATTCTAAGGGCATTTTGGGGCCTTCAAAACTCCTTAAACTGTAAGTTGTGATTCCACGCTTTCCAAGATAGCATGTTGTAATGTGAAGTTGAGAACTTTCAGTGGTTTAAATTAGGTGGTCTCAGTAATCGTAGTATTATACGTTTTAAGGATTTACAGACACTCCAAATGACAACTGGCATAGGCTACTAAAGCCTTTTGGTCTGTGATTTGGAAAAAATAAAGTAACAAGCTCAGATTAGAAGGTTAGATTTTATATAGCCCTTAAT
>NW_024380336.1:0-7547 GCF_016835505.1 Polypterus senegalus
TTTTTAAATGGACACTTTGACGTTTATGAATTGTTTTAAACTCTCAAAAGCTGGATGTGAGTTATCAATGAAACCGGTTGTATACTTACAACGCTTGACTGATGCCAAATGTCTCTTCAACACAAGTCCTACAAATACTGTAGTAATTGAGCACCATGAAACTCAAACTGATTATGACAGCAGCAATTTAAGCTGTAAGATTTGAAACAAGATTACTGCTCACTGGCCAACTGTAAGTTACATGCTCAAGAGTAAGCTCAGCACAGCTTGTCATATTACAACCGGAGGGCCGAACTCACAATGTGGTATACAAAGAGATCCTTAACAAATAATTATTGTATATTTTCCCTCAAGGTTTAATTTTCTTCTTAATAAAAATTTTAAGCAGTACTGTGCCGTTCTAAGCTGGTATTTCTAATATATATATATATATATATATATATTCCACAACTATAAACATATATATATATATACATATGCACACATATATACAGTATTTATACATATACATTCACATATATATGCATATATATATATATGTGCACAAACTACGCTTTTACCACGCTTTTATCAAGGCTTCGTGTGTAGTCTTTGAAATGAAATTTTGCTCCAATCAGTCATAGCAACGCTTTCTTCCGACTGTTACATTTTGTAGCTCTGATGTGTGCATCAATGTAATCGGTGTACTAGAAATCATGCATTGAGAAGTTCCTTGCTTAATGCGTGTGATTAAATACATTATTTTTAATGCGTTATGGAGCACATGCATGAAGCTTCTCAGCTGTGCTTGTGCAGAAAGGAAACATTTTAAAATAAAGTACACGATTGTCAATGTAACCTTTTTAAGTAGTGCCTGGAGGATTCAGAGTGTGGAGAAACATAGAGACA
Source organism: Polypterus senegalus (assembly GCF_016835505.1). Classification (NCBI taxonomy): domain Eukaryota; kingdom Metazoa; phylum Chordata; class Cladistia; order Polypteriformes; family Polypteridae; genus Polypterus; species Polypterus senegalus. Next base: position 889 of record NW_024380336.1, read on the forward strand.
GCGTGTGTATTACCTTGTGAGTTTTCTGTGAGTTTTGGTGGCACAAAGTTGCTTCATAAAGATTGCGTTAACTTCTGGAGCTCAGCTTAGAGCGAAATGAGGTGAATGGGAGGGAGATGATGACGTGACTGCCCCACCCACCTTAACTTCAATCCCCACAAACACAGTCTCTCAGAATCCTATAGCACAGCCCTTCACCTGCAATTTTAACTTAGTTACAAAGTGATCAAAACTCTCGTTTATATCCCGTCCTCTCATTAAACTTGTATCCTGCATTAGCTGTGGGCTGACAACGCCAGCGCAACCTGTCTATGAACTTAATTTAAACTTTAGGTTTACACTGTGCTTTGTTTCCGAAGTAGCTGTTCTCATGAATAGTGGTTGTATTACCCTCTTTCTTATTGTTTCGCTGCCTTCTCAATTATATAATGCATGTTTTCTTCTGTGCTTTTGGAGCTCTTCCTGTTTCTATGTACTGCATTGACAGTCAATTCACTTGATTACGTGGGAGTGATGATGTCAGACAAAACTCGCCCCCAGCGCCATCGAACTCAACTCCATTACAGTATATGGAGAAAAATAGCTTCCAGTTATGACCATTACGCTTTAATTTCTAAATGAAACCTGCCCAACCTTTGAAGGAAGCTGTAAGGAATGAGCCTGCCAAATTTCAGCCTTCCACCTCACGGGAAGTTGGAGAATTAGTGATGAGTCATTGAGTGGGAGTGAGTGGTGAGTGAGTGAGTGAGTGAGTGAGTGAGTGAGTGAGTGAGTCAGTCAGGCTTTTCCTTTTATTAGTATATATATATAAATATATGTATATATATATATATACACACACACATACATATACACACACATATATATATATATATATATATATATATATATAATCACACCTACATATACACACACACATATATACTGTATATTTTACCCTTTGGGTGCGGGGCAGCTGTGCTGGGTGCAGAACCCATCGAGAAAAAAAAATGAAAACATTATTTGTACAAAATCTTAATTTATCTATCCATTCCAAAATAAATAAATGGCAGGCTATTTTTCATCAGTGCAATACTCTGTTTTTAAAAACGGATGACTCCGCTCTTACGTGACTTAGTGTGCGTTATTAGTATGAACTATCAATTGTTCAAGTTCATTTAAATTTAAAATAAATAATTTTTTTTTTATTAGAAAAAACTTTAAGGGGAAAGTTAAATTTAATCATCTGATACATTTTCTCACCATAGAAATTTAAAGACAAATTCAACTTACATTCCTACCAAAGATATTTCTGCAATTAAAAAACCTACTAATATCGAAATAGAACTTGAAAAGATATATTTTTAATCTGATCGGCATCTTAGGGCGTACTACATCAAGCGTGCTATTGTGTTCTCGCTGCCTGTCTCAATAAGTCAGCTTTGTCTTTACTTTTTACGTTCATTTCATCATGGCTAGTAGCAAAAAAATTAGAAAAAGGAAGGAGGATTACACTGAGTTGGCTTTACCAAAACAATTATTGATGGCAAATAAAGTATCCATTGTTCATAAAGCTTTAATTGGTGATGTTTTTCTGTGTTAACCTCATATTTTTATACTTCTCAAACCAAGGTGCTAAATCGCATCATCCGTCACAGGGGTAAGGTTAAAATGAATCGGAAGCCTGATATATATGTATGTGTGTGTGTATATACAGTATAATATATGTGTATATATATATATATAAAACAGTGGAACCTCATAACGTCCCGTTCACGTACAACCGGTTCACGACCAAAAGATGCAAACTTTGCCTGGTTCACAACACACACGGTATACGAACAAGCCAGGTTCCCTTGCCTGTCTGAGCTGAGCTAAAAGAAAGAGAGAGAGAAGAGAGCAAGGCGAGCACGGTCGCTAGGGAGGGAGGAGGAAAGATTGCTGCATGTGTTTGCTGAACAAGCCAGTTTCCCTTGCCTCCTCAGCTGAGAGAGAGAGAGAGAGAGAGGCAGCAGCAGAGCGGGCACGTGCCTGCTGGGGGAAGGAGGAGATTGCTGCACGTGTTTGCCTGCCTATCTGTAGGCTGTGAGTGAAGCAAACCATCCCCCCCCCACCACAGGCAGCCTGAGAGAGAAAGAGAGCTGCCATGCTTTTTTATTTAAGCAAAGCCGCTCCTTGTTCATTGTTTTCAATAGACGTGCACTCTCTTTGTGCTCTAAGTATTTCAGTGTGCTTTTGCAGTTAACTATGGCTTCTAAGCAAGTGGAGAGTGGTCAGAGGAAAGTTTTGAAGAAAATTGAAATCGAAGTAAAGAAAGAAATTACAAAAGGTGGAAAAACTGTTTACCAGTTTACTCATTTACCAATCTGAGAACCCTGTGCTTTCAAGCAGCATAATGTAAACAAAGCCAGACTGCCAGTAATGTGGAGGTCACAAGAACTTTCTTTTGGAATGGCTGCATGAGGCTTTCCTCTCCCAGCTAAACCGCTAAAACACCAGAAACCCAAGAAATCACACGAGAGAAAACACCTGAAGGAAAACACTTCATGCCAGAACTCGACTCCATGAAAGGTTAGTTTTTCTTGGTGGTTTTGTACAGTATTCTGTTTTTAAAAAGTAAATTTTTAGTTCATAATGCAATTTGTGCAATGTTATTTTTCTCTTTTTCAAATTTGCTTTTTTCCCTTTGGGTGCTTAAAACTCATGAAAGGTTTACAGATGGATTTTTTCATAGCGCATTAGGTCGATGTTACATTTCTCTTTTTTCAAATGTTCGCTTTTTTCCTTGTGCTTAAAACTCATTAAAAATTGTTTACATGGAGGACTTCATCATGTGATTTGTTGCAATGTTACTTTTTTGGTTGCTTGTGAGTTGGTTTTTAAATGAAGTTCTGATTTGTGCAATGTTTTTTTTTCTGCTGTGCTTAAAACTCATTTTAAAAACATTGTTTACAGCGATCAGGCTTTAGGTTTAAACGGGGATCTCCTAATCTTACTTTTGTTTGCTTGTGAGTTGGTTTTGCAAGCTTGGGATTTCTCTGCTGTGCTTAAAAGTCATTTTAAAAAATGCTGAAGCACGGCTACAGAGAGATTAGAGAGCCGGGCAGCTGACAGGGAAGATTGGGGGGACGGATAGTGTGTGTGTGTGTGTGTGTTTGTGCCGGCTACAGAGAGAGAGCTGTGAGCCAGCCTGCTCCTGTAGCTGAGGTAGGAGGGAGGGAGGGGCTTTGGTGGTGTGTGTACTAGAGAGAGAGCGATGAACAGCTGTGTAGCTGATCAGGAGCCTGGGTGTTTTGTGTCAGTGTTATTCAATGTTTTTACTTTAGTTTACTATTACACTGTGGATTCTATGGTGTAATTAACTATATTTGTGTTTAAACTTTACATATTTATACATATTTACTCAGTTTGTACGGTCTGGGAAAGGATTAATTGTATTTACATACAATCCTATGGGGGAAAATGCTCAGTTCACGACCAACTCGGTTTCGACCAAAGTTCTGGAACGAATTATGGTGCGGAACCGAGGTTCCACTATAGAAATAGTTTTACTGTCAAATAATGCAAAAGAGTACACGACACGTGTTTTACCTAATTCTGAGCTCATCAGGCATACACACTCACTGCATCCCTCTGAATCAAACCTCAGACATCAGCACTAGAGCAAAGCCTCTTGCATTGCATCCCCGCGTGTGGTTCGTTTATTTGACAGTATGTAGATTGGGGTATATATATATAAGATAACTCCCGTAGCCAATAAATGCCTTTATTGAATAGACAAACCAGGGTGAGCAAGTTCCTTTCTACTGCAGCTACAGCCTACACACATTAAAAACATCAATATAACTCATAAACTTATTATTTAGGAAAATCGAACATTTTACTCACCAAAATTCGGATTATTTGTAAAAATCCATCCTCCTCTTTCCTCAAAAACAGTTCAATTACTCTGTCGATTACGATTATCTGTGTGCTTCAGTTCCATCAAAAGTCCTTTCTATCGCCATCGAAGCTAACCTGAAAGTCAAACCTGCTCTGTCATATTTCTGGCATAAGTGGGCCCTACTGATACCAACTCAAAATCTGATTGGTTGAAGCAACACTTAAACGACAGTTATTCTGTGTAAGAGGGTCTGCAGAACGGATTGTAAAGGCTCTCTGCCTGGCAGCAAATGATGGCTGAAATGTGATTGGTTAAATGCTTTAATTCGAAAATACATGTCTAAGCAGCACAACCATCGGAAAAGCTATGAAAGAAAGTGGACAGACTATTTGGAATTATTTAATAAGTATTCATGGACAAAATATAATTAACATCAGTTAGTGATTCAGATATTTTTTAGGCCAGCAGAGAAGACATGACTTGCCAGGTCTTTAGCATCGAGGCTTATACCCTGTGTCTTCTCATTAAACTTTTATCTCACATGTCCATGGCTTTATTTAATTTTAGTTCAGACCGACTAAAAGTTTCTCGACTTTAAGCTAGGAGGCCGTTTCCAGATAGGCTGCAACTTATGTATCTAAGTACAGTCCTTACCCGTGAACATTTACCTTATATGGGCAGGCACTCAATTATGTGGGAGGCGTGATGATCTGACAACTCTGCCTCACACGGCATCGAGCGCAGGTATGGTCAGTATACATATATGATGAAATTAGGTTTCAGTTATGACCATTACGCTGAATTTAAGTGGAACCTGCCTAACTTTTGTAAGTAAGCGTAGGAATGAGCCAGCCAAATTTCAGCGTTCCACTTACACTGGAAGTTGAGAATTAGTGCTGAGTGAGTCAGTGAGTGAGTGAGTGAGTGAGTCAGTCAGTCAGTCAGTGCCTTTTGCCTTTTATTAGTATAGATATCCGTGCACACACAAAGCTCAGGTAGAGAAATCCCAAAAGAACATGGGAAGTGAAATCATAAGAATATCACGGCCATTGCAGCAGTGAGGCCCAGGAAACACCAAAACAACTAGAGCAGACTACAGTGTGATGTTCAGCATCGAGGATGAAGGGGCATAGGAAGAAGGGAACAGATCTTACTACAACTCAAGAGATTACCTTAAATTATGATGTAAGGATTGCAGAGGAGCATTATAGCAGTAGCCTGTGTAGTCAGTAAAAGTTGCGGTTAAAGATTTATTTGTTGTTATAAAGCACTTTAAAACAACATCATGGCTGCCCAAAGTGCCGTACCATAAACCAAACATATCAGATACACAATAACCAAAGGAAATGAAACAGAATCACATAAACACAAAGGAGCTGAGGAGATTCATATACAAAGTTCACAGATAGTCAACATATCATACTGTCAAAAGTTAAAGAAGATTTAAAGACAGATAGTGAAGGAGCCTGCCAATGTGCAATGGCAAATCGTTCTAGAGTTTGGGGCTGCTGCTGAAAAGCCCAATCACCTTAGAGTTTCATCCTGCCTTGGGAACATGTAAAGCATCTGTCTGCTGACCTGAGAGAGTGAGACGATACATAAGGTACATGTGAGAGTGAGCAGACTAGCAAGGGGTATACAAGGTGTTTGTAATGAAGGAGACTTATCTTACCTCCGATTTCGGTTCCGACAGGTTAAATGCAGATTCTAGAATTTCATGGAAAACAGAGGTTTTTGCAGGTAATGTTTGTTCTGTGAATATCCTCCTCCGGTAGAGGACCCTATTACTTCCAGATAAATGATGACTGTACATCAGGCAGGTGTGCTACACCCAGAATATGATGAGTAGAGGCAATACACTCACCGAATACACTCAATCCAGACAAGATCACCAACGGAGAATGTGTGGAAATCAAGTGCATCCCGATATATAAGTTGATGGATGAGTGAAATTAATCTTTTTACACGAGTGTGTAGAATGAATTTTGAAGTCAAACAGGAATGCACAGAGGAACAGGTGCTCGACCAACCACTGTTAGCAAATGCAATCACACTGGATAGGTATAGTGAATCACAGAGATATAATGCTGCAAAGACAAATGAGGTGGACATCATGTTTGAGTACCCAAAAGAATAATCCTCTCTGGAGCAGGACTCCTTATCCCTTCTAGAGAAGATGCAGGGAATACAAATAGGGACACCTACTTTTATACAGATATCGGAGTTGGACCAAATATTAGGTTGGATCCTGAAGAGGGCTCTACTTGGAGTGCAAAGAGGAACAACTGTGGCAAATCTGAGGGTCAAGGTAACACAAGCAGTTTTACTGTTAATGTCTGGGAATAAGGGACGATACATTCAATCAGTTTTGAGTGTGTGAGGCTGAAGTCTTATAATTAATAAACAGAATCTTAAAATCAATGCAATATTTATTCAGGCCAGTGTAGCTGCTAAAGACAGAGTAACGTGTTCTATGGAAGGAGTTCTGGTAATAATACAAGCTGCAGCATTCTGAACAAAATGAAGTTTGTAAAGCAGTTTGTGAGGAAGACCGGAAAGGATAGAATTATAATAATCAATATGAGATGTGACCAGAGCAAGAGCAAGAATAGCAGTGATGGATACTGCAAAAGATGGATGTAAATAAGAAATATTCAGACCGAGTGACATTAATATTACTACATATTAAAGGGGCTTGAGAATCTTATAACAATAAAAGGGGTGGTCTGTGGATCAGTCATGGAGGTTGCAAAAGTGAGGAGCCTTGTCAACAATGAACAGGTCCTTGAAAGTTAGA
>NW_024380337.1:0-5424 GCF_016835505.1 Polypterus senegalus
TTTTGAGTCTTAACCATGTTGTGAAACCACTTGAAACACATCTGCGACATAGTTTTACAGAAATGAACTGTTTTGAACAGTTTCCTGTTGGAAAACAAAGGCGTCACACATTGTACACAAAGTTATTTTCAGGCCCTGAAGCGGCGTTATGGTGAATTAAGATTACCTTCAACTCTAAGCTGTGTAAAGTCAAAGTACTCTGGTAAAGCAGTTCTAAATGATGAAATCCCCAGTACCCTTATGGTTTAAGAACTGTTTGGATGGTTTCCCAACATTTTTTTCAAACTGCACTTCAAATCTTAAACTCACCTTTTGAAATCCCCATTAACTTGCAATGGACAAAACTGAAGTTGAGTGAAACTCAATGAGTCTTAACTTCTATGTTGTGAAACCACTTGAAACACATCTGCGACATAGTTTTTTACAGAAACGAACTGTTTTGAACAGTTTCCTGGTGGAAAACAAAGGCGTCACACTAATATTACACAAAGTGAATTTCAGAGCCCTGAAGCGCGTTATGGTGAAATAACGTTACCTTCAACTCTAACGCAGTGTAAAGTCAAAATATTATGGTGAAAACAGTTCTAAATGATAAAATCCCCAGTACCCTTATGGTTAAGAACTGTTTCGATGGTGTCCCCACTGTTTTTCAAAGTGCAATTCAACATCTCAAACTCACCTTTTGAAATTCCTATTGAGTTGCATTGGGCAAGAACTGAAGTTGAGTTAAATTTAATGAGTCTTAACTTCTATGTTGTGAAACCACTTAAAACACATCTGCGACATAGTTTTTTACAGAAATGAACTGTTTTGAACAGTTTCCTGGTGGAAAACAAGCCGTCACACATGTGTACACAAAGTTGTTTTCAGGTCTTGAAAAGTGTTATGATGAATTCAGGTTAACTTCAACTCTAACTCTGTGGAAAGTCAAAATACTCTGGTAAAGGCAGTTCTAAATGTGAAACCCCCAGTACCCTTATGGTTAAGAACTGTTTGGATGGTTTCCCAACTGTTTTTCAAAGTGCACTTCAACATCTCAAACTCACTTTTTGAAATCCCCTTTGACTTGCATTGGGCCAAATCTAAAGTTGAGTGAAACTCAATGAGTCTTAACTTCTATGTTGTGAAACCACTTGAAAACATCAGCGACATAGTTCTCTACAAGAAATGAACTGTTTTGAACAGTTTCCTGGTGGAAAACAAGACGTCACACATGTGTACACAAAAGTTATTTTCAGGCCCTGAAGCGCGTTATGGTGAAATAAAATTACCTTCAACTCTAAGCGCTGTGTAAAGTCAAAGTACTCTGGTAAAAGCAGTTCTAAATGATGAAATCCCCAGTACCCTTATGGTTAAGAACTGTTTCGATGGTTTCCCCACTGTTTTTCAAAGTGCAATTCAACATCTCAAACTCAACGTTTGAAATTCCTATTGAGTTGCATTGGGCTAAAACTGAAGTTGAGTTAAATTTAATAGTCTTCTTCTATTTGGAAAACCCTTGAAAACATCTCGACATAGTTTTTTCAAAAAAAACTGTTTGAACGTTTCCTGTTGGGGAAAAAACGTCACACATGTGTAAAAAAGTTATTTTTAGCCCCAAAAACGTTATTGAATTAAGATTACCTTAACTCTAAACTGTGAATCAAATCTCTGGTAAAACAGTTCAAAAATTAAATCCCAGTACCCTTATGGGTTGAACTTTTTGGTTTTAACCAAAATACTTTAAAACTTTCACCTTTTTTAAAACCCCCTTAACTTGCAATGGACAAAACTAAATTGGGAAACTCAATGAGTCTAACTTTATTTTGAAACCACTTGGGAAAAACATCTGACATAGTTTTTACAGAACGATGTTTGAAAAGTTTCCTGTTTTGGGAAAAAAAAGGCGTCACACATTTACACAAAGGGAAATTTGGGGCCCTGAAGCGGGTTATGGTGAAATAAGGTTACCTTCAACTCTACGCGTTAAAACAAAATATTATGGTGAAAAAATTCTAAATGTAAAAACCCCATCCCTTTTGGGAACTGTTTGGATGGTTTTCCCCTTTTTTTATATGCCGCATCTTAAAATCACTTTTTTGAAATCCCCATTAACTTGCAATGGACAAAAAAAGAAGTTAGTGAAACTAATCAGTCAACCCATGTTTGGCCCCTTGAAACACATTTGTGACATAGTTTTTTTTTCTGAAATGAACTTTTTTGAACGTTTCCTGGTGGAAAACAACCGTCCACATGTGTACCAAAAAAATTTAGGCTAAAGCATTATGGTGAAATAAATTACCTTCAACTCTGGTGTAAATCAAAATACTATCGAAAACAGTTCTAAATTAAATCCCCAACCCTTTGTTTAAAAAACTGTTTGGATGGTTTTCCCCCTTTTTTTAAAATGCCTACATTTAACTCACTTTTTTAAATCCCCCCTTCTTAATGGGCCCCAAATTGGTGAAACTCAATGGTCTTTAAATTTATTTGTGGGGAAAACCCCTTAAAAAAAAAGGGCATAGTTCTCTACAGAAATGAACTTTTTGAACAGTTTCCTTGGGAAAAAAAGGCGTCACATGTGTACACAAAGTTATTTTCCGGCCCTGAAGCGCGTTATGGGGAAATAAATTTTCAACTCTAACGCTGTTAAAATCAAAAATACTCTGGGAAAAACAGTTCTAAATGTAAAAAAAATTTTTCCCCTTTTGGTTAGAACTGTTTGGATGGTTTCCCAACTTTTTTTCAAAGTGCACTTCAAATCAAACTCACCTTTTGAAATCCCCATTAACTTGCAATGGACAAAACTGAAGTTGAGTGAAACTCAATGAGTCTTAACTTCTATGTTGTGAAACCACTTGAAACACATCTGCGACATAGTTTTTTACAGAAACGAACTGTTTTGAACAGTTTCCTGGTGGAAAACAAGGCGTCACACGTAATGTCACAAAGTGAATTTCAGGCCCTGAAGCGTTATGGTGAAATAAGGTTACCTTCAACTCTAACGCAGTGTAAAGTCAAAATATTATGGTGAAAACAGTTCTAAATGATAAAATCCCAGTACCCTTATGGTTAAGAACTGTTTCGATGGTGTCACCACTGTTTTCAAAGTGCAATTCAACATCTCAAACTCACCTTTTGAAATTCCTATTGAGTTGCATTGGGCAAAAACTGAAGTTGAGTTAAATTTAATGAGTCTTAACTTCTATGTTGGAAACCACTTAAACACATCTGCGACATGGTTTTTTACAGAAATGAACTGTTTTGAACAGTTTCCTGGTGGAAAACAAGGCGTCACACATGTGACACAAAGTTATTTTCAGGCCCTGAAGCGGCGTTATGGTGAAATAAAATTACCTTCAACTCTAACGATGTGTAAAGTCAAAGTACTCTGGTAAAAGCAGGTTCTAAATGATGAAATCCCAAGTACCTTATGGTTAAGAACTGTTTGCATGGTTTCCCCACTGTTTTTCAAGGTGCAATTCAACATCTCAAACTCAACGTTTGAAATTCCTATTGAGTTGCACTGGGCAAAAACTGAAGTTGAGTTAAATTTAATGAGTCTTAATTTCTATGTTGTGAAACCACTTGAAACACATCTGCGACATAGTTTTTTACAGAAATGAACTGTTTTGAACAGTTTCCTGGTGGAAAACAAGGCGTCACTACATTGTACACAAGTTATTTTCAGGCCCTGAAGCGTTATGGTGAAATAAGGTTACCTTCAACTCTAACGCTGTGTAAAGTCAAAATACTCTGGTAAAAGCAGTTCTAAATGATGAAAACCCCAGTACCCATATAGTTTAAGAACTGTTTGGATTTTTTCCCCACTGTTTTTCAAAGTGCAATTCAACATCTCAAACTCACCTTTTGAAATTCCTGTTGAGTTGCATTGGGCAGAACGAGATTGAGTTAAATTTAATGAGTCTTACTTCTATGTTGTGAAACCACTTAAAAACACATCTGCGACATAGTTTTTTACAGAAATGAACTGTTTTGAACAGTTTCCTGGTGGAAAACAAGCCGTCACACATGTGTACACAAAGTTGTTTTCAGGTCTTGAAAAGTGTTATGATGAATTCAGGTTAACTTCAACTCTAACTCTGTGGAAAGTCAAAATACTCTGGTAAAGGCAGTTCTAAATGATGAAACCCCAGTACCCTTATGGTTAAGAACTGTTTGGATGGTTTCCCAACTGTTTTTCAAAGTGCACTTCAAATCTTAAACTCACCTTTTGAAATCCCCATTAACTTGCAATGGACAAAACTGACGTTGAGTGAAACTCAATGAGTCTTAACTTCTATGTTGTGAAACCACTTGAAACACATCTGCGACATAGTTTTTTACAGAAATGAACTGTTTTGAACAGTTTCCTGGTGGAAAACAAGGCGTCACACATTGTACACAAAGTGAATTTCAGGCCCTGGAGCAGCGTTATGGTGAAATAAGGTTACCTTCAACTCTAACGCAGTGTAAAGTCAAAAATATTATGGTGAAAACAGTTCTAAATGATAAAATCCCCAGTACCCTAATGGTTAAGAACTGTTTGGATGGTTTCCCAACTCTTTTTCATAGTGCACTTCACATCTTAAACTCACTTTTTGAAATCTCCCATTAACTTGCAATGGACAAAAACTGAAGTTGAGTGAAACTCAATGAGTCTTAACTTCTATGTTGTGAAACCACTTGAAACACTTTTGTGACATAGTTTTTTACTGAAATGAACTGTTTTGAACAGTTTCCTGGTGGAAAACAAGCCGTCACACATGTGTACACAAAGAGAATTTCAGGCCCTGAAGCGTTATGGTGAAATAAGGTTACCTTCAACTCTAGCGCTGTGTAAAGTCAAAATACTATCATAAAACAGTTCTAAATTATGAATCCCCAGTACCCTTATGGTTAAGAACTGTTTGGATGGTTTCAACTGTTTTTCAAAGTGCACTTCACATCTTAAACTCACTTTTTGAAATCCTATTAACCAATGGACAAAAACTGAAATTGAGTGAAACTCAATGAGTCTTAACTTCTATGTTGTGAAACCACTTGAAACACATCTGTGACATAGTTTTTTACAGAAATGAACTGTTTTGAACAGTTTCCTGGTGGAAAACAAGCCGTCACACATGTGTACACAAAGTTGTTTTCAGTACTTGAAAAGTGTTATGATGAATTCAGGTTACCTTCAACTCTAACTCTGTGGAAAGTCAAATACTCTGGTAAAGGCAGTTCTAAATGATGAAACCTCAGTACTCTTATGGTTAAGAACTGTTTGGATGGTTTCTAACTGTTTCAAAGTGCACTTCAACATCTCAAACTCACTTTTGAAATCCTTTGACTTGCATTTGGCCAAATCTAAAGTTGAGTGAAACTCAATGAGTCTTAACTTCTATGTTGTGAAACCACTTGAAAACATCACGACTAGTTTACAGAAATGAACTGTTTTTT
>NW_024380338.1:0-8688 GCF_016835505.1 Polypterus senegalus
GTATAGTATGGTGGTCTAATAATCCTTTAGGTGAGTGTAGATCATGTCCATTGTGTCACATTTCTTTCAAACTTGGATCAGCATTCAAAGTATTGGCAACTGATAAACCAAAAAGAAAATGTTAATCCCTCCATAAAAGGAGAGACAAATCTCAGCGTGAGAAAAAATCAAAACCGGAAGATAATGTTCACACCCGACGTGCAAATTTAATCACAGCTTCCTCCATTGTAGTTCTTCATTAACACTCTGCTGTGCGAGGCTACTGGTGAGACTCCTGCAATGTTTGCACTGAGTAAGAAACAAAAGGGGGCTTCTTATGTGCTTCAATACACTTACCCCCGCCACCAGATACGTCCTGATAAAGTCAAATTCAGTACTCACCCTGGGCATGAGCCAGTAATAACAGAAGAAGACAGAAGATCTACTGTCTATGTAAGTGTAGCATGATAGAAATGTTGAACACGTACCTGAAAGACACACTTTTTTCCATGTTTTAGTACTAACGACAAAATTTTGACTTGAAGTGTATAATGTGTGAAGACTGAAGTCCAAATGTCAAATAAGCAATTTCACAAAAAATAAAGTACAGTGGAACCTCGGTTCACGAACGTCCGCATACGTACAACTCGGTTCCACGACCAAAAAGTTCACCAAACTTTGACTCGGTTCACGACCACACACTCGGTATACGAACAAGCCAGTTTCCCTTTTGGTTTGTGCATGCCGATGATATTTCTGCTTAATCTTTAAAAATATATATTTACATACAGTTCGTACGTTCCGCAAATGGATTAATTGCATTTACATACAATCCTATGGAAATTGCTTGGTTCCGCGACCAGAGTTTTGGAGCCAATTATGAGTAAATGAACCGAGGATCCACTATATAACAGAACAAATTATTGTGCTTTTATGTAAGACTATAACTGAAGAAAAGAAATTGGGTTAGTGTAGTTCGCTGTAGTGATTTCTTTGATGTAGTACAGATAAGAACGGCTGCCTCTCCTACTCAAAGGGTGGCTGGTTTGAGCCTCCCCACATCTCAAAATAAAGGTTTTGAGTAGTGAGCTGCTCTTAGTGTTGCTATTACACATGTACAATAGAAAACATACATTGGATTTGGAGTCTCTAACAGCAGGCATAAGTGTGGGTGCTTGTAAAGGTTAGCGTTTTTTTTAATTCAATTAGTGTTATTCTCTCAGTTGTGTTCACACTCGCCTGAATCTGACACTGTTAGTTTTTCAAATAAAGACGAACAGCTATAACAGAGGTGAAGTCACATCGGAGAAAGAGAACAGAAGCCCTCCCCGCATGAGACATCCACTTAAATATAAGAACAACGCCTGGCTGCACCTGGCGTAAAGGTGAAAGATGGCACTGTTTGGATGCAGCGAGAGGTTGGGTGTTATCCTGATTAGCCGAACGCATACCGCGTGTCTCCACATGAATTCACGATCAGTCAATTGCCTCATCAGAGGAGGCTCTACTACACTACCATGCAGACCTGCACAGCACACACACCCTCTCACACCTTTAGTTATTGGTTGATTTTTAAAATGGCTAACACCACGGACCCTTCTCATGACTTGAAGTATTTAGTTTTATATGGAGTTACCCTAAATATTGATATATCGAAATGTCTTCTCTTAGCAAATACACTAAGTCAACAAATCACAATCCAAACCTTCACCTACTAAAAGTGGGCATCAAAGAGCCTTAACTTGTGAAATAAACAAATATTAGTCAGAATTTAGGAGGACAATGATGAACTAATGAACTGTTAACAGCACATTTCAATCGAAGACAGTATTTTATTACTACAGTAAGGTTGACTCAGTAAATTTGTAACAACTTTCATTTACAACTACTTTATTCATATGTCTATTTTGGTACTTATACAGCACTTTATGAACCAGTTATTTTGGTTAATGGCGATTTCATAAAGCTGCTCATTAGGCAACAGGATGGGGAGTCAGGCCCGTGTCTTTGAGCTCCAACCCGCCCTCAAATAGAATGAGGAGAACATTACATAGGTGGGATCTGATACCCTAACCCCGCCCACACCCATCTCTGCCCCATTCCACTTCTTGCAGAACAGACCTGCTCAACAATACAGACAAAACAAAGCCACCCGAGTGGTCCGAGTTGTGACTTAACGCTGACCTTTCACCTTACTCAACTGTATAAAATAAGAAATACACCATGGCCAGCCAGAAATGCTATTTGGTCAAATTGAATTTGGAGCAAAACGATACGTGTCTAATACATTTATTTAGCTCTTTATCTCCACCAACAATGGCAAGTATCCTTAATTGCTTTTTGTATGCAGACCTAGTGACACTCAACAACGACTTTGTGAATCTTCGAATAGTCCGACCAGAAACCCCCATGAATTTACTGTCACAAGTCGAAGCTCTAAATAGTCCGAGAGCAGGGGCCGCACTTAAAGCTTTCATGTGCACAAAAAGATGCCTGAAGTGTGCAAATGCGACTTTCCACACAAAGTCATATATTTACGGCAGCTCTGATCCATGAATGTGCAACATTTCAGAGAAACTGAGAAATGAAATCAACCTTGATAAAGTCAGAGCACGTAGGCAACTCAGATAAATTAAGAACTGAATACATTCTTAAAGTGTCATAGTATAATAATGGCTCTGTGTTATGAATTATAATAATGTATGTTAACATGAAAACATATTAAACCAAAGTGTGGAGTATGACGTACAGACTGTATTTCTGTTCCCTTTCCCTAAAGAGGTCTTATGCTGTGCACGGTCACTGAAGAGATTTTCTGGGTTTTTGGTGTCTTGTTTAACTCTGGCTGAAGCTCTGCGTCACTTCTCAGTGAACAGGCCGACAGGTCAGGAGTATCTCCCCAAGCTTCTCTCCGTCATGCTCACTGATTAGCTGGCACTGCATCTACTTTTCAGTATGGTGCGGATGTTCTTACATAAAACAGAACACGTTTTGGCCAATATAAAAAGGTCATTTTCAGCAGGATTCAGTTCTCCTAACGTAACTGGCGCACTTTACTGCACTCATATCGCAATAAGGACACCTACTGAGAATGAATCTACCTTTGCTAACTGTAAGCTGTTACTTGTGTGTTAATATAATGTCACATGTGATGACAAGATGAGGCTGATAAACTTCATGTCTGTCTTGGTGGCCTCGGTCAACTCGTGATTTGTGTATTTTGAGGCCCACTACCTTCAGAAGTCATCAGTTTCTCGTATGTTCTCTACCATTTGTTGTATTACCAATCGTGTCACTTCATGTGCCAGGTAATAGCAGCTACCCACTCATACACTGGCACCTTATGCCTATCCCAGTCCCCCAGGACACTGAAGAGAGGCGCTATATAATGCTGTGAATGATCAAGCGCTGCCTGATACTCCTGAATGCAGGCCTGAAGGCCTCAACAAGTCAAGAAGAAGGCTGCTCTACCAGCCAATGACGTCAGTAGCAGATACAGTAGCAAAGTTCCATAAATGTAAATCTAATATGACAAAATCCATCCCTCCATTATCCAACCCGCTATATCCTAACTACAGGGTCATGGGGGGTCTGCTGGAGCCAATCCCAACCAACACAGGGCGCAAGGCAGGAAACAAACCCCAGGCAGGGTGCCAGCCCACCGCAGTGCACACACACACACACACACTAAGAGGGACAATTTAGGATCGCAAATGCACCTAACCCTGCATGTCTTCGGACTGTGGGAGAAAACTGGAGTCCCGAGGAAACCCACGCAGACACGGGAAGAACATGCAAACTCCACGCAGTGAGGGAGGATCCAGGAATTGAACCCAGATGGGTCTCCTAACTGCGAGGCAGCAGCCACCTACTGCGCCACCGTGTCGCCCTATGACAAAATCTTTCTTGATAAAACAGAAGGGGAGAATAGAATAGAAATAACAGAATAGAATTGAAAATGCAAATATGGGAATATTAATTTTTTTTCAAACATTAGTATTATAAGTCGGCTGTAATGGATCGTGTATTCATACTGAACCACCATCATAGAGGCGTTACAGTTCAGTACATGCAGCCGTACAGAGAATATGTGATGAATGCGTGAAGACTGATTAACGTAATGCAGAACCAAATTTACAAGTGTGAGTTCCAATGGAAACCTTAAACTACAAGCCTTCAGCAAGTTGAGCCACAAGCTGATTAGCTTTTCACGAAATCGCTCGCACTATGGCGAGTGTAAACACCACAGATGAGCTGGAGGACCCGTCTGCTTCTTTTAAATCAGCTGCGTGAGAACATTTTGGGCTCCCAGTGAATTACGATAGAAATGGAGAGCGAGCAGAAGATCACATGAGGACAGTATGGCGGTGTTGTTCAGCATTGTGCTAACGCATATTCGACAGACAGCATCACCCAGGGGCTCCGATCACTAAAGCTAAGAGTCCAACTGCTGACCCCACTGCTTTTAAGGAGCCTCTAGATGAGACAACAGACAGAGCCAAAAATTACAGAAGAGGTTGTGTGATTATGGGCTATACAAAGATAACGTGTAAATGCCAATTCCAATGCGATACATATCATCAGCTATGGAGTATTCATTAAAGTGCTCGAGTCTCGTTACAACACTCCATCCTGTGTGCACATAAGCCAGTGAGTGGTCTCTGCACTTGACCAGCGCTCACGAGGTGCACAACGGTTTCATTTGCTTCAGCAATCAGTCACACAGTAAATCACCAACGTGATCCATTGCTCTAATTCTGTTATTCAGCTCTGTATTGCTATTTATTTTGTAATATTTTCATAGCTAAGAAATGCTTTTCCCTGTATGTGTAGGTTCAGTGTGAGTTTGATTGCAGTTTACACTTTGTAACACATGACAACGTTTTAGTTCCTTGTTTTTATAAAGAAGCAACTAAAGTTGCCAGTTGGCCCGAGTGTACCAGCTATCTCAATCACTCTCTGATGGTAAGGGCTTTTCTTTTAATAACACTTTGTGACTTACTACCTTTGTTTTAATCAGTCATACAAAATGAAATTGTGTGTTATACGTTTACTGCTTAATAAACTGCAGGCTGTAGCCGATCAACTAGACGAGGTTGGTGCAGAACTTTACTGCAGTCTGTTCAAAAATAAATTAAAACAAACTTAGCCTTAAGCTTTTGAATTGTTGTTGCTTAAACCTCATTGCACTGAACTAGTCAAACCGTAGTGTGAACCGAATCGTGACCTTTCTGTACGTTACACCCTAAGTTCTAAGGGATCCCTTAAGTACTTTCATGAAGTGTTTGCCTGTTTTACATACAGTATGTTAAATGAAGAACCAAATCTTTATGAAAATATAAAAGTTCATGTTATCTTTATTATGTTTGTATGTTCATCCTCGTCAGCATGGTGGAGCAGTGGTAGTGCTGCTGCATCGCCGTAAGGAGTCCGAGGTTTGTGACCCCGGTCCTCCCTGGTGGAGTCTGCACGTTCTCGCCGTGTTTCCTCTGACAGTCCAAAGATATGCTGGTTAGGTGGCCTGCCAGTCGGCTGGAGTGTGCCAGTGGTGTGTTCACCCTGCTGTGGATGGGTACAAGTCCAGGGTTTCCTCCTGCCTTGTGCCCATCTTTAGGTCGGATAGGCTCTGGCACAGGCACTGCACAGGTCTGGATTAAGAGGGTTGCAAAACGACACGGCATGTTCCTTCTATTAATTTATACATTTTGTAATAAATCTGTTATGGTGACCTTGATGCTGTGTCGTGATACTGTATTAGTTATTATTTAAATACAAACTGACCCATTAATATTAGCCACTCTAAAACACTACCGTCATTTGAAAACAAAGTCCTAAGCCCTTAATACTCAGTATTGGAACTACGGACACCTTTAGATACTTTTATCAGCATCGATTTCAGAAATCGGACTCCGCCCATCCGATCGACCACTTTTGGAAATCGATTTTCGAATCCACGCTTAGTTTTCTAAACGAGGCCCCGATAGTAGGATTACCACTTTAATACAAAAAATAAGGACATACTGCAGCGGGGCCACATCCCTTGGGGGCTAAGACCACAAATACGGGACGATTCCGTATTTTAAAGGACGGGTGGCAACCCTACCCGATAGGCACAGCATTAGAACCATCAGCCCTCCGCTTGCCAGTCAAAGTGTCGTAACCACGCGTCACACATGGCGTCTTCTCGGTCCCCACACCGCTGTCAGCACAGGCCGGGCCGGAGGGCGTTGTGTTTCTTTCGAAGTGTTAGATCACAAATTACAAAGCACGACGTCCTAACGGGCTGTCGGGTGTGACGTGCGTGTGATCGGCCCGTGTGGGCGTTAGCGGTGGACTCCACTCCTGCGCCATATTAAATACCGAGGTGTCTCAAAGTGAAACTGAAAGTTAAACCGCCAACACCCAAACCTCCAACACGTCACGTTGAGGGACACGCGCCCACCGTAATGGAGCAGAACTCGTCCAATGGGCCTCCTCCAGGCCGGACAAACGGAGGTATCGGCCCCACCCGGTTAGATTCGATTATCTATACTAATAAAAGGCAAAGCCCTCACTCACTCACTCACTCACTCACTCACTCACTGACTCATCACTAATTCTCAACTTGCCGTGTAGGTAGAAGGCTGAAATTTGCAGGCCCATTCCTTACAGCTTACTTACAAAAGTTGGGCAGGTTTCATTTCGAAATTCTACGATAAGGGTCATAACTGGAAGCTATTTTTCCCCATATAACGTAATGGAGTCTTGAGTTGGAGATGGCCGTGGGGGGCGGAGTTTCGTGTGACATCATCACGCCTCTACGTAAGATCGTAGAGAACAAGGAAGAACTCAGCGATGAGCACAAACGCCATTTCACAATTGAGAGGCAGAAAAACATTATGAAGCAAATGATGCATACAAGCATATTCATAAGTACAGCTACTGCGGAAACAAAGCACGCACCGTAAGTTTATATTAAATTAAGTTCATAGACAGGCTGCCACTAGTGTTTGTAATTTAGTGCCTGCCCATATAAGGCCGTCCATCACGCAATCCAATACAAACACTGCGGTAAATGTTCACGGGTGAAGGACTGCACTTATGCAGAGGAAGATGAGATGGTCAGGGTGGTGTTTGGCACAAACTCATTGAAACTGTGAGAGAAAGTTTTAAGTGCCGGGTCTTAGCTGACATTACACGAGATGGCACCAGTACAGCTGGGAACCTCGATGCAAGAACACAAAGCGCTCACGTGAACTGGCGCAATGTGCAGACAAAAGCAACAGTTCCAAAGAGTGCTGAACAAAACCGAATTACACAATTGAGAAGGCAGCAAAAAATATGGCGTCTTATACATACAATCATATTCATAAGTGCAGCTACTGGAAACAAAGCACACGGTGGAAAAAGTGAATGTCCCGCTAAAGGAAGACAGCGTAAAAAAAAAAAAAAATTTGTGCATGCAGTTTGTCACATCTCAGATAAAGAGGAAGACGAGCTGTTTATTGATGCAGTAAGAAACTAATCGATGAATGAAACCTCTTATCTTTATAACGATTGACAAACACGGAATGTAACTTGAACACATCCTACAAATACGAGCCTGATTGAAAGAAATAATGATAATCAAATCCTTGATGACAGCAACATTCAATAACACTCACAAAACAATTACTGTATATTGACAATCATGTTACGTTATTTTTAAAATGTTCCCTTTTCTTTTCATAACTTCTACTTCTCCACTGCGTACACGGTATATATATATATATAAATGTATATATATACCCGATCTAATACATACTTTAGCATAGACAAGCCACACGCTGTGGCAATTGTAGAGTCTTCGCCTCTACAGCGGACATTCGAGGTTCGATTCCGAGAGGGGTGTACTGACTATGTACGCGCTACCTGGTTCATTTACCTTCCATCTCCTTGGTTTGGGACGTATGAAAAAATATTAGGTTAAGCAGAATCATGTTACGTTATTTTTAAAATTTTCCTTTCTTAGCACAAGCACAGCTGAGAAGCTTCAATGCATGTACTCCATAACGCGTTAAAAAATAACGCATTTAATCACACTTTCAATTCCAAGCAAACGGGAACTTTTGTCAATCGCATGATTTCCTGGTACATCCATTACACTGATGCACACATCACAGCTACAAAAATGTTAGAGTCGGAATAAGCGCTTCCTCGACTGATCATTTCGACTACCCAGCGAAGCCTTGATAAAAGCCTGGTTTTGTGCACTGAAAAGCAAGCAAAATTAGATGCATTACAGAAAGCGGACTTTGTGTCTCTTATGGGGATCATTGGACTTCCCTGACCGTTAGTAATTCTAAATACATCTAATTACAAAATGTTCAATGATCACACTGTGTTAGCCTAATGTACAAAATAATTTTTGGCTAATGTTACTCAGAGTTTAAAGTGTAAGCTGGTCAAATTACCTTTTATGTTTCTGACTTATTTTTTAAGAAGAAAACTGCACTTTATGTTGAAATTTTGGTTATTATTATTCAAAGACAATACTATTCTGAAAATGTACTTAAAGTACTTAAACTACCACTTTATTTTTAAGTCTGCCCAATTTTAACCAGGATGATATTTTTGTTTCTGTTTTGAATTCAAATGCAGTTTAAAAGCTTTTTTTCAGAAATTAAAACAGCTTGTTTACAATATTATGTCCATGTTATTATTTGATCTCCCTAAAATTTTAACAGATTT
>NW_024380339.1:0-14708 GCF_016835505.1 Polypterus senegalus
GCCATTCTGTATTATTTGATGCTACCTAGTGGTCAGGTTGGCATATATCAAATTATATCAGTGTTAATGTGAGGATAATACATACTTATTTCATTTAAAAGCATTTAAGTGAGGGTATTAAAGGCAAAAACACACACAAAAAAGGGAATTTTTAAAACATATACACATACTAGATATATTTCTTTTTTCCTGAAGACTTTTTCTAAGTCCATCACAGTATTTTTTTTTTGCCTTTTCCAGAGATTTGGAAATAGGACATTCTAAAGCAATTTATTTATTTAAATTTTATTGATTTTATTGTAATCATTCCAAATTAATAGATCAGTTTTAATAAAAATAGTATTGAAAACAAATCAACCCCCACCCCTGAGAAGAGAGCATGGCCAACAGAGTAAAACTTAAAGCTAGTAAAAATAAGTAAATCGATGAGTTTAATCAGTGGATAAAGATAAATGGAGAAGAAAACGAATTGGGAAGAGAATCTGCTTCCTCAGTGCTTTAAGAGCTTAATCTAAAATGTTATTAATTAGATCCTGCTAGGTTTTGAAAACGTTCTGCACAGATCCTCTAAGTGAGAATTTGATTTTTTCCAATTTCAAATGATATAAAACATCAGTTACCCACTGACTTAAAAAGAGGAGAGTTAGGACTCTTTCAGTTGAGCAAAATAAGTCTGCATGCCAAAAGTGTAGTAAAGTCGATCACAGTTTGTTTGTCCTTCTCCACTTTAAGCCCATTTGAGAGTCCGCCAGACACAACTGTTAGTGGATTAGGAGTGATTGTGACACCAAGGCTGTCTGAGATGCATTTAAAGATTTTGGTCCAGAATGATGTTAGTTTGGTCGGGCCCAAAACATGGGACCCAGTGAGGCTGGGACTTGATTGTAGGATTCGTGAGGTTGGATCTTGCCCTAGAAACATTTTGGACAATTTTAAGTGAGACAGATGTGCTTGATATATAATTTTGAGTTGAATATTTGTATGCTTTAGCATATGGAGCTTGAGTGAATTCTCTGCATTGCTACCTTCCACTCCTTTTCTGAGATGTTGAGGCAGAGATCCTTTACCCATTGTACTCTTGGATCTTTGAAAGGGAGGGACTGTAAAATGGTTTTATATATTGCAGAAATGCTGTCTGACACCTCGAAACTGAACAATATTTTTTCCAGCATAGAGGAAGGTGGGAGATGAGGAAAATCAGGCAGGTTCAGTTTAACAAAAGTTTCTGAATTGAAGATAGTAGAAAGAAATGTGCTCCTGGAAAGTTAAATTTAGAATGCAATTGTTCATAGGATGCAAAGATGTTGTCCATGTACAGATCTCTAAGTGATTTAAAACCAAATGTTTTCCAGATATTAAAACTGCATATGTTTGTGAGGGTTGGAAAAGGTGGTTCTCATGCAGAGGTGCCACAGATAAAGATTCTCTATCTTAAAAGCTTCCTACATTGGTTCTATATTCTGAGTGAGTGAAGCACAATTGGGTTGTTAGTATATTGGCGATAGAAATACTGCAGGATTTTACTTCTATTGCGCACAAGCCTGTGTATGTTCATCTATTTGTGTCCATGTCCAGGTTTTTATAGTTTGTGTGTTTTCTGCCCAGTAATAAAACTGAAAGTTAGGTAGAGCCATTCCACCTTCTGCCCTAGGTCTTTTTAGGGTTGCTCTTTGGATATGTGGATATTTTAAATTCTAAATAAATGAGGTTATGGTTGAATCAAATTGCTTAAAAATTTTTTATTGATGTATATTGGAATGTTTTGAAATAAAAGAGAAGCTTAGGAAGAAATCTATTTTTAAGGAAAAGGAAAATGAGAAAAAAATCGTATTATTACAGCAGGTATGTTCTCCACAGTACAGGAGGGCTGAGGTGACTCCAGTCTATGGGTCAGATGTATGCACAAAAAGAGGCTCAAAGTGTGTGTACAACTGTCCATGTAAAAGCTGGATGGCTTGTTTTGTTTTGGACGCTCTGTCTCTAGGTATGTCAGAGGATTGGGACTTTGTGAAGTGGGGTCCAGCCTCACGTGGGGAGGCAAAATGGGGGTAGGGGGGGATAGAAGAGAGCAAGCTATCTCTAATCTATCCATTTAATCCTCATAATTATAAGTGCCAAGCGTAACAATAGGCTTCATGGTGATAACTCCTGGGAAAATTGGAAATTAAGGTCAAAGTTGTCTTATCTTAAGTTAACACGACAAAATGACAACAAAAGTTCAGAAGCAATGTCTCCATGATGAACGGTTAAGTTTATGAGCTGGAATGTTAAACGCCTGAATCATGAATTAAAGAGAAAGAAAAATTTCTCTCACTAACAGATTTTAATGCCAAAATTGTATTTTTACAGGAGACTCACTTATTAAGCAAATATCAGATTCGGCTGCACAAAGACTAGACTCGCCAAATATTCCATTTCAGCTTTACAATGAAAACTAGAGGTGGGAATTCTTATACATAGAACAGTCTCATTTGTAATATTAGATGTAGTTTCTGATTCTGAAGGGAGATATGTGATTGTCATTAATAATAAATTTTGATAAATATTTAGGCACCTAATGTGTTTCATAGTTACTTTATTCAAAATGTATTTGCATCCATTCCTAATGTGAACACTCATAAAATGATAATGGCTGGGGACTTTAGTTGTGTTTTAAATCCAGACCTAGATAGGTCTCCTGCCGCAGGGGCAATGACATCTAACACTACAAAATCAATTACACAGTTTGTAACTGACCACAAATTATCAGACCCCTGGAGACTTCTAAACCCAAACTCAAGAGCATATTCCTTCTACTCACCAGTGCATCACTAAAGAATTGATTATTTCTTTGTAAGTAACAATTTCTTGCCTATGATTACATTTTGTAAGTACGATGCTATTGTTATCTGGGCCAAATCCAACCTGTGAACATTGCAATCAAGTTCCAGCCTCACTGGGCCACGTGTTTTGGGCCTACACCAAATTAACATCATTCTGGAACAAAATTTTTAAATGCCTTTCAGACAGCCTTGGTGTCACAATCCCTCCAAATCTACTAGCAGTTGTGTTTGTTGGACTTCCAGATGGGCTTAAAGTGAGAAGGACAAACAAACTGTAATTGCCTTTATTATACTATTGACACTTAGACTTACAGTATCTCGCTCAAATGGAAGAATCCTAACTCTCCTATTTTAAGTCAGTGTGTAACTGATGTTATATACTATTTGAAACTGGAAAAAATCAAATTCTCACTTAGCGGACCTGTTTAAAATGTTTTAAAACCTGGCAGGATCTAATTGTTAACATTTTAGAATAAGCATTTATATCGGGGAGAAGGACTCCTTTCCCTCTTTACTACTCTCAAAAGGTTTACTCTGGCTGTTGGCCTTCCTCTCTTTCTCATGGGTGGGAGTGGAATTGAGTTTAGTTTTGTTAAGTTTGACCTGGCAGGATTTAATCAATAACATTTTAAATAAGCATTTTAATTCACTTATTCTTATTGTTTTTATTTTTATTAATTTGTTAACTTATCTATTTTCTTATTTTTACTAGTTTAAAGTTTTACTATGCTGGCTTAGCACTCTTTCTCATGGGTGGGGGTTGATTTGTTATTGTTAAACTTGACTTGCTTTTATGGAATGTTGATTTTAATAAAATTAATAAAATGCAAAAAAAAGTTGTGATTTTAAAAAAAAATTGGTTAATGTGAGAATCAAAATCTCTCTGTGTCCATGTTGCTTCATTTCCAGGTACTTTCACTTCAAAGATGGAGTTTTTCCACAGGCGAGACCTAGTAGAACAAAAGGCTCAGAGACCCATTGTGTCTGTGGAACAACTAGGAGGTTAGAGGACCCTGAGCACAAAGAACTAACAGATGAAAAATGGTAATTAAGTCTTGAAGATACCAGCAATACATCTGTAAATTAAAAGTAGGTTATTAAAATGGATCATCTCTTTAATAGGTAACCAGTGCCAGGAGAGGAGAAGACTTCCTCCAAAATGTCCTTATGCAGACAGAGATCAGCTGTAGTAACACCAATGAGAAAGATCAGGTAGAACAGCGACAGTGCCAGTCCTCCTACGAGGGTGCAAACCAATTCACAGTCAATGGGTAGACACTGTATTACTTCCAAAAACAAAAGGAATCACAAAAAGGAGCTTTAGAAACAGGCACCATTACATGCCAGTATGCTCCCAGAATTCCCCAATAGTACAGTTCTGGCATAAGATTTCATTGCTTTTACTCAACAAGACTCTTTCTAATTCGTTTTTTTTTCCACCATTCACCCATTATTTGAAGTTGTTTAATCAAATGTGGAAAGACAGAGACGAGCCATGGAAGGTCTCTCTAAATGGGAGGCACACAATAGAGAGGCCAAATTTGACTAACCAGTCATCCTAATCCGCATGTCTCTGCCATATAGGAGGAGAACCTAGGGAGAAGGTGCAAATTTTAGTGTGAAAAACACCAACCAATTGCTCACATTTTCTACAGCAAGAGCAGAATATTCTTCTTGTCCTTCTCAGGCTTATCTATTAACACTAGAATTACCAGAGCCTACGAAAAACTCGTAATTCCCACCTTAAATCGCTTCTTAAATCCCTTCACACCTCTCCATTGGCAGCCTTTGTCTTCTAAATGTGCTGATAAAGAGAAGCTTGGAGCAGCCGGCTATTCCATCCCCACCAATTTAGAGCGTACACGAACTTCTCTTAGCTCATGCCTTGATTGAGTATCTTTGAGTGAAGTGGAGTTTTAGAGTTGTTGTGATGTAGGATTTTGCATATAACTTGATAAATGTTTTGTATTTCTTTATTTATAATTTAGGCAAACCAAGTGGTGAGAGGTATTCATGTTTGCCTTCCCCCATCCCCCTTTTTACGACTGTCTCTTTGTAATTTAACGACAGGATTTGGGGATGTGTCTTAAACCAGTTTGATCTCCCACACAAAGCCAGGTTAGTGTAATATATGGTCTTGGGGTTGGGCAGGAGATAAGATGTTCTATTTCACCCATTGGTCTGAGGTATGGCTGGTTGGAATTGGCTTGTCTCAGAGGCCTTCAAGTACCATGATGTCCTATTGGTTCTAGGAATTGAGAGAACATCTATAAATGTACTTGCTCAACCACATTCTCTCTCTCTCTCTGACTGACTCACATATAATGAAGAAGCATCTCTCTCTCTCTGACTGACTCACATATAATGAAGAAGCATCTCTCTCTGACTGACTCACATATAATGAAGAAGCATCTCTCTCTCTGACTGACTCACATATAATGAAGAAGCATCTCTCTCTCTGACTTACCCACATATGAAGAAGCATCTCTCTTGCTAACCTGTGATGATGAAGACAACACATTGAAGAGCACAGCTCAGCAGCCATATTGAACAGACATGTGGCTGAAAGCTGAGCACCAACAATGCCTTAACTAGAGACATTTTAAGTAACTGCAAGTCTGTGTGCCACCTGAATTACACACCACCATTTTATCAGGTTGTATGGTTGCCAATATTCAAATGTACTTTGCATTTTGTTATTATTTATGAATATTATCAGTAATACATTATTTTATGTGTAACTTAACTCCTGCTTGTCTTTTACTACATCTAATTGCCTGAGGTTATAGATATAGAAGGGAAGGTGGGGATAAGTTATATACAGTGGTAAGTCTGTGAGATTAGGTATTCTAAGGCTACATATTAATAATACAATAGGGGACAGTAGAGCAATATATATTACTCTACCAAGATAAAACAATTGGCGTAGTCGGCAGGATTTTTGGGGTAACCAAGTTTTGCACCCTGTTTGCAAATACTGTTTTGATGTATGTGGTTGTTTATGTATGTGAATTTTAGGGCACCCAGTGTACAAATGCAGTGGAAGTAAAACATTGTTTGGTTGCTGAATGGAATATAACCAACAAAGTGTAGAGACTTCATGTGTGTCACAAGGACACCCGCATGTTTGTTAGTGCTGGTCGTAGTGAGTCCCTAATTAAAGTGCTAGGAGTGGTGAAAGATGCATGCGTCATTCATACGGCATTTAAGTGGTTAAAGTGCTAGGGAGTGATGGGACATGCATTCGTCATTCATACGGTACTTATTCGTTTAGAATCTTTGTGTATGTATGTATGTTTGCTTAAAGGGCAAAAGTAGGCCAAACCCATAACGAATTTGGCAAATTGTATTAGAGAAATTGTAGACTTAGAAATGCCTAAGTTCATTTTAAAGTCAGCCATCTTCCAGTGGAGTGGCAGAGGAAGCAGGCCAAAGCTAGGAAACCTGTAGTTCAGGTAGAGAAAGCAGAAGCTGAGCTGAGTGTGCCACAAAATGGAAGGGGGCTGGAAGGATTAAAAGCAAGAAAACAGAGATCAGGTTTAAAGAAGACAGCTGCTGTTATAAGAGGTTTACTAGCTTGTATTATTGGTAATAAGGAAGATCATGATAAGGAAGAAAATAGCAAAGTGAATGAAAGTGAAAGTTATGGAATGTTGAGTGAGAGTTTTGAAAGATGTAACAGTTGGTGTGATAATTGTGAAGTGTTAGCATGTAGAACATCCGCTGCTAAAGTAGAAAGCAGTGAAAGAAGTGGAAAAAAGAAATGTAAACCGCCCATGGTGAAAGTTAGGGCAATAGTAACCAGATTGGACTGGAACCCTAAAACATGGGTGGGTGACTTACATGAGACAGATGTGTGCTCAGATAAAGAGTGGGAATGTGAGTGTGAGGAAAAGGAGAGAGATGAAAGGAAGGGAAAACAGCAAGGGTGTTTTCTTCCTTTATTCTCCACTGCACCACAATCTCCAAGTAATTCTGAGGCCTGTCCAGTATTTAAAGAGCATGCTACACTGATAGATATTTCACCACTGTTAGGAAAGGTAACCAGTGCTGCATTGAAATTTGATTTAGGACAAAGAAATCAGATAGAAGGCAGAGGAGCTGGTGAGTGTGAATGGCAATTGTTGACTAGAGGGCATGAACTGGATATTGGCATATTGATACTGAATAAAGAAAGTGTGGAATTTAAACAAGGAACAATGGAAATGAAAGGAATTCAAGTGCTTGTGTGTGAAAGGTCTGAATGTGCTAGTGCAAGAATGGCTGAGTTGGAAAGAAAGTGCACCAGTTTAGGAGTTGGTTTGAATGAAACAGGACAAGCCAAAGAACAAAGGATTGGGGATGGTGCAGCAGGAAGTTTTACAAGCTCAGGCAGGAAGCCAGGAATGCACAGGGGTGTGAGGGTCCTAACAGCTGTGCTAGGGCCAGCAGTAATTAAAAAGCACACACACTTAGGTTCAGTAATTCGAAACCTGACTGACCAGTTGTTCAAAAGACAGCCTATGACTCTCCATGCAATAAAATGGAGAAAAGTGAGCTGGTCTTTAGTAAAGAACACAGGTCAGTTTTAGCAGAAATGCTGGATTTAGAACTTGGGTTCTGGAGAGGCTTCAGTCCACACTTTCAGGTAGTAGTTACCATACAATAAAAAAAGGACACACAGGCAATGAAAAAAAATAGAAGGGTAGCACAGGAAGACAGGAAATGGAAAACAGTTATTTCTGTTTCAATTTTCTGGCCTTTTGCAATAGTGCTACTTCTATAGTAAGGTTTTTATGGACTTTGGTTTGGTGCAGGTAATAAATAGTGAAGGCAATTAGCAGAGTAAAATCCATGCAGGAGATCGGGTTACCATTGGCACATTGGGTGGCGTGGCACTAGTGCCAAGCTGTTCCAATGAATGCCTGGAAGCAAAGTTTGAGTTTTGGCACCAGGTCGACAGCCAAGAAAATGAGATGGACAGAAACTGCTTTGTCACCTTCCATTTTGCAGACCTGCCTACATAGCAGAATGAAGAAAAGAAAGAGGAAAACACGTAAAGACTAAAGACAAAGACATGAAGAAGAACTGAAGAGACATCAAGAAAAGACACTTACTGGGGTTTAAGTGAGTAACAAGTCCACAAGTCATGCAATAATAGGACTAGTCACAATAGCTATAGTTTAAAAGGAAAGGTTTGTTCATTACTGCAGCAGATTTATATTCCAAGGGGTGGAAACTGAACAAACCAGTTAGGAATGCCAAAATAAGGGGATTATTTTGTGCTCATAAAGTATACATTCTGGGTATTAATTAATTAAGTGGGATAATTAATACTATTAAGGAAAATGTATACTAAGAAAATTGGTGAACTTTTCAGGAAAGCAGGTGCAGCTGATACATTTGCAAGACATATGGGCTCCGATGTTTAGGTATAGTCTAATTGGGAAAATACGGAAGCCCTGCTGAGATTGTCGGCTGTGGTACAGGCACAGGACCAGTGGGCCAATTCTAACCTGAGGTGTTTAGCACAATGAGTATGCATATGGTGAGCAAACAACTCTAGGGGTGGCCTACGGGGGGAATGATGAGAGTTGCAAGCTTTGATGTCTCATGGTGGTGATGCCAGCCTATACTGGTAAAGGCTGATGGCAGTCAAGAGTTGCACCATGGGTAGGAAAGCACAAGAGGCAACTAAGTCAACCCCAAATGTGTGCAGAGGGGCCACAGATGTTGGTTTGTGAACAGTTTATGCAGTGGCACATGGGCTGTCACTTGGGCAGAAGTGGTTGTACTGGCACCTGTGGCATGTTACCTTTCAAATTTTGATGTTAATTGTACAGCTGCATATGCGTAAACAGATAGTTTGGGACAGGGGTCTAATTAGCAGTTAGACAGAGAACAAGTACAGATTAAAAATTCACACAATAGACTAAATTGCAGTGGGCTAGTTTAGTGGAAGGTGTGGACTTGTCTCATTTTGAACCACCAGATCTGATGACATATGGAGACTGCAGAAAGAGTTGACGCAAGCTGGAGCAGATACAAGTCATCGGGAGCGCTTCCAAGTTCTTCAGATTGTCTTTGAAATAAAGAAGATATGCAATGGACAAATGGTCACGGACAACTTTTAACACTGGGAGAGCAAATACTGCAAATCAATGCACAAGTTATGCATCAGACTCTTGAAACAATTTAAAGACATTGTGTATAAAGACACTGTACAAAACATTCATCGGGTGGAGTGTTGTGATGTAGGATTTTGCATATAACTTGATAAATGTTTTGTATTTCTTTATTTATAATTTAGGCAAACCAAGTGGTGAGAGGTATTCATGTTTGCCTTCCCCCATCCCCCTTTTTACGACTGTCTCTTTGTAATTTAACGACAGGATTTGGGGGATGTGTCTTAAACCAGTTTGATCTCCCACACAAAGCCAGGTTAGTGTAATATATGGTCTTGGGGTTGGGCAGGAGATAAGATGTTCTATTTCACCCATTGGTCTGAGGTATGGCTGTTTGGAATTGGCTTGTCTCAGAGGCCTTCAAGTACCATGATGTCCTATTGGTTCTAGGAATTGGAGAGAACATCTATAAATGTACTTGCTCAACCACATTCTCTCTCTCTGACTGACTCACATATAATGAAGAAGCATCTCTCTCTGACTGACTCACATATAATGAAGAAGCATCTCTCTCTGACTGACCCACATATGAAGAAGCATCTCTTGCTAACCTGTGATGATGAAGACAACACATTGAAGAGCACAGCTCAGCAGCCATATTGAACAGACATGTGGCTGAAAGCTGAGCACCAACAATGCCTTAACTAGAGACATTTTAAGTAACTGCAAGTCTGTGTGCCACCTGAATTACACACCACCATTTTATCAGGTTGTATGGTTGCCAATATTCAAATGTACTTTGCATTTTGTTATTATTTATGAATAT
The DNA here is from genome assembly GCF_016835505.1 of Polypterus senegalus. Lineage (NCBI taxonomy): Eukaryota > Metazoa > Chordata > Cladistia > Polypteriformes > Polypteridae > Polypterus > Polypterus senegalus. The sequence continues at coordinate 9,753 of NW_024380339.1, forward strand.
TATCAGTAATACATTATTTTATGTGTAACTTAACTCCTGCTTGTCTTTTTACTACATCTAATTGCCTGAGGTTATAGATATAGAAGGGAAGGTGGGGATAAGTTATATACAGTGGTAAGTCTGTGAGATTAGGTATTCTAAGGCTACATATTAATAATACAATAGGGGACAGTAGAGCAATATATATTACTCTACCAAGATAAAACAAGAGTGAAATAATAGATCGTTGTTTGGAACACACGCATTTCATGTCTGTTCCGTTTCTACAGTAATCTGTGTCAACACATTGTTAAAACAGAAACTTTTTTATATTCTAGTAGTAGATGACAAAATGTAGGCATAAACTATATAGTGTATGAAGCCTGAAGTCCAAATAGCAAAGAAACATTTTCACAAGAATAACACAATTGCGCTTTTATTCAAAAATATAACTGCAGAAACAAAAAGCCGCCTTAACATGCGACATTGACAGCAGTTTATTGTAACTGTCTCCGTGGTTCAATAGACTCAGCCCCCACTTGGGAATCAAGAGGTCACGAGTTCGATCCTGTGCCCATCCGTTTTGAGAAGTAAACTGCTCTTAGTCTTACTGTTTTAGAATAAAAGCATACATTTGATTTCAGTCTGTAACAGCCGGTGCAATTTATGATCCTTGTAAAGGTTAGCATTTTTTTTTTTAAATTCACTTTTCATTCTCTCAGTTGCGTTCAGAATCAATCCATACAACCCCATCTCACACGGCTGTTTTCACTAAAGACGCGCTATAGCTCTGCAGTGTACCACGATGCATACTAACGCCCCACCCCGGGTTCTGACACACAAACGCTGGCTGCCTTCTTCGTATCTCACCGTCACTTGCTTTTCTTTTTATTCAGTTTTATTGAGTGTTCCTGCCAGTCCCCGCATGTTGCTGTATGCTGTTTCTTTTGTACTCCAGGACATGCAGAGGAAAGAATGGTAAAGAAAAGTAACTTCGGCGCTATATGCAATCATCAGACACTCCCCATCTGCCCGTGTCGTTAAAACACAGGAACATAAATTGGTGTAAAAGTATAACAAAAGTGCACTTTTATTCAAGTGCACTTTTTCCATCGCCTTTTCCTGTAAGAAGCAATGTACACACTTCTCTCTATGCTGTGGTTTCTATTACACACCTGAAAGAAAGAGACAATATATGTGAAAATATAATCGCACTAATGCAATATTATTTGAAAACGAACAGCGTCAGATCGGGTGTGAATTTATGCAGGAACTGGAAATTCTCTGATGTGGGACCTTCCCCCAGGGAAGAAAGTACAGTGTCAGGTGCTCATTCAGTGTAATAGAAACCATAGCATAGAGAGTTGTGTGCACTGCAACAAGTACACGTGTCGTAAATGTAGGAAGGACGGTCCTTGGGTGTGTGGGAACTGTTAATATTTGAATGTGATGATTTTATATAGCATGGAATGAAAATCTGCACTTCTTAGCATTGCACCATGCAAGCTGTCGTATCAATCGCCTACTGTAACTTGCTTTCTTTTTTCTTCGGTTATACAGGTAGTCTTGAATAAAAGTGCACTTGTTTTGTTTGCGAAATGAAGTGTCTGCGTGTACTTTTCGTGGCAATACACGTGTATTTTTTGAGCATGCCCGTTTGAGCATGCTCAAACACAGGAACAAGTTGGTGTAAAAGTATAACAAAACAACGGGCAGATGGGGAGTGTCTGATGATTGCATATAGCGCCGAACTTACTGTTCTTTACTATTCTCTCCTCTACATGCCCTGGAGTACAAAAGAAACAGAATACAGACGCGCTATAGCTCTGCGTTGTACCACGATGCATACTAACGCCCCCCCACCCGGTTCTGACACACAGACACTGGCGAAGCTGCCTTCTTCGTATCTCACTGTCACTTGATTTTGTTTTTATTCAGTTTTATTGAGTGTTCCTGCCAGTCCCCGCATGTTGCTGTATGCTGGATATTTTCACATGTATTGTCTCTTTCTTTCAGGTGTGTAATAGAAACCACAGCATAGAGAGAAGTGTGTACATTGCTTCTTACAGGAAAAGGCGATGGAAAAAGTGCACTTTTGTTATACTTTTACACCAATATATGTTCCTGTGTTTGAACGACACGGGCAGATGGGGAGTGTCTGATGATTGCATATAGCGCCGAAGTTACTTTTCTTTACCATTCTTTCCTCTGCATGTCCTGGAGTACAAAAGAAACAGCATACAGCAACATGCGGGGACTGGCAGGAACACTCAATAAAACTGAATAAAAAGAAAAGCAAGTGACGGTGAGATACGAAGAAGGCAGCTTCGCAAAGCGTTTGTGTGTCAGAACCCGGGGTGGGGGGGCGTTAGTATGCATCGTGGTACACTGCAGAGCTATAGCGCGTCTTTAGTGAAAACAGCCGTGTGAGATGGGGTTGTATGGATTGATTCTGAATGCTACTGAGAGAATGAAAAGTGAATTAAAAAAAAAAAAAAGCTAACCTTTACAAGGATCATAAATTGCACCGGCTGTTACAGACTGAAATCAAATGTATGCTTTTATTCTAAAATAGTAAGACTAAGAGCAGTTTACTTCTCAAAACGGATGGGCACAGGATCAAACTCGTGACCTCTTGATTCCCAAGCGGGGGCTGAGTCTATTGAACCACAGAGGGAGTTACAATAAACTCCTGTCAATGTCGCATGTTAAGGCTGCGTTTTGTTTCTGCAGTTATATTTTTGAATAAAAGCGCAATTGTGTTATTCTTGTGAAAATGTTTCTTTGCTATTTGGACTTCAGGCTTCATACACTATATAATTTATGCCTACATTTTGTCATCTACTACTAGAATATAAAAAGCGTTTCTGTTTTAACAATGTGTTGACACAGATTACTGTAGAAACGGAACTGACATGAAATGCGTGTGTTCCAAATAACGATCTATTATTTCCACTCTAAAACTCCACTTCACTCCCAGATACTCAATCAAGGCATGAGCTAAGAGAAGTTTGTGCACGTTCTAAATTGGTGGGGGAATGGAATAGCCGGCTGCTCCAAGCTTCTCTTTATCAGCACATTTAGAAGACAAAGGACGCTGGAGAGGTGTGAAGGGATTTAAGAAGCAGTTTAAGGTGGGACGGAATTACGAGTTTTTTCGTAGGCTCTGGTAATTCTAGTGTTAAAAGGAGTCTCCATTCCAAAATTCCAGCATAACCATTTCCTGTTAGTCTGAGGAGTTTGATATCTCTTTAATTAAATCATACAGTTTTCTACAAAAAAATGGAGACCACCACCTCAGAGCCTTAAAGATCTGCAAACCCTTTTCAATCACACAGAAAAATTTTAATTAAATATTTTAATAAAGCATACACACAACTGTTATTTTTCACACCACTATCAAAATTATAATACAATTTATTTTTGTACAGCCCAAAATCACACAAAAAGTAACGTAATGGGCTTTATTAGCAGGCCCTGCCTTTTTACAGCCCCCCTGCCTTGACTCTCTAAGAAGACAAGGAAAAACACAAAAAAAAATAAAAATCCTTGTAGGGAAAAAAATGGAGGAAACCTCGGGAAAGTCAATTCAAAGAGAGACCCCTTTCCAGGTAGGTTGAGCATGCAGTGGGTGTCATAAAAAAAAGGGTAAATACAATAAAATACACAGAACAGAGCACAAGTAATCCTCAATACAATATAGAAATATTACAAGAGCAGAAATCAACAGTAGATGATATTAAATAATACGATTTGGATTTGTTCAGAACCCCTCCACCCCCATTCCCCACCAGTCACCTGCTCTTACACCTTTCTCATCTGTCATTTTATTCAGAGCACTGTGTACTCCACCCATTCAAGTTTCACGTCAGTCTCATCTGTCTAACTCCAAATGAAACTCTCCTCCACACTCTCCAATGTGAAAATTGCCAATTATTTTTCCCACAGCAACATCTACTCCCTATTATCACAGCTGTCCTCTCCCAGGGTTTATGCTGGTCTCACCTAGGGCCCCACACACCCCTAGAGATGGCCCAAACCACCACAATACAATACATTTTAAGGCACCGTCCTCACCTTCTGTGAAACATTACACGTGTGTGTTATTCACAATCGCCCCACTATATTCAGTATTTGCAGAATTTCTGGTCTCATTAAGCCTTCACTAACTAGCCACTACAGATCTTTTTAACACTTAAACTGCCAGAATGGGCTCTAGTCGGTTCCCAATGCAATTTGCCAGCACAACAGAGCCGAGTATATTCAGCAATGTACATTCGTTGAATGCCGAAATTGGCTATAGTCGTTTCCCAGTGCAATGTGCCAGCACGCTGGAGCTGATGAGTCTGTGACGTACATTCATTGAGCAGCCAGCTCATGACCACTGCTGCCCCCTGCAGCACTGCAGCATCACTGTACCTGGGATTCAGCCGCTGCACTAGACTAGCATGCAAGGATCAGCGTTGGCCTCTGCGTGTTTGCGTGCAGCCAGTTCAAGCGCAGTTGGCTCAGTGATTTACTGAATTCCATCCATTGCGTCAGTTGCATCTTGTACGTATAATAAGAGATTGTTAGATTTTACAGTTCATTAACAGTGTGAAAAATGATTTGTGCTGGAGTAATTGTGATGCTGTTTGCATAAATAAAATATGTGTTCCATTATAATTTTATGTTTTCTTGGTGAATTGTGACATTTACTTAAAATGTGTAGAAACTTCACTGTTAACCCATCCTTGAGGTGTATCTCATTGTTTAAACTTGGGTGTCTAACTGCTGCCTTCACGTCTCAAAGAGTCTAACGTCAGATATGTCAGTTCCACTCTGATTAACATCTTTATTATCAGATTCAGATGAAGTCATTTAATGTGAAATGTAGTTTGGAGAAGGTGAAGCTTGATTCCTGCCCCCCTGTTAAATCTGCTAAAATGAAGCACTGCTCCACTGCAACTTCTCTTTTCTGTCATTCACGTTCATCTC
>NW_024380340.1:0-8743 GCF_016835505.1 Polypterus senegalus
CCCAAAAAAATTTTAAAAAAAAAAATTTAAAAATTTTTATAATTTTTTTTCAGGGTTTTTAAATTTGGGTTGGTTCCTTCCGGTTCCCTTTATTTAGTTCTCCTTTGAGTGGGTTCCTCACACCAAAGAAAGGGAGGTTTGGATGGTATTCAAATTCTTGTCTGTGTGGTTAGTTGTGGCACCCTCCCTGGATGGGTTCCTGCCTGTCCTGTGTTGGGGAATGGCCCAAACCCGGACCCTGTTTGACTTCAAGGTTGATGATGGATGGTGTACAATTTGTGTGCATGAAAATATTTGATTTCAGAAGAAAGATGCTTGCCTCTGTAATTCTCCTAATTTGACTTAAACCTCACCCTAACCAAACTTTCAAGATGGGACTCCAAACTAAATTTGCAAAACAGAGTTTCTAAATAATTCAAGGTTATAAAAGCTGTCCTTGGCTTGATCCAATAAGATAAAATTAGAAATTGTTTCAGCTTTATATATAATAAATATACTCCTAATAAATTTGTGTGCCTTATAACTATGCTTTACGGACCTTTGTCTGTTTCTTGGCACCTGGACAATGCTCAACATGGTGCAAAAATGATTCTGTCACCACGTAGAAACCGTTGAGGAATCTAGAAGAATCTTGCTTACCACCTAATACACATTTGTGTGACATATTGGCAAAAAAACCTCCAGGAGAGAGATGCACAGAGTAGTTCAATCAATACCTGACATTTCTACTTTTCAATTTTTCTGAGTTCCAATAGTTTCTAGGATCCTGGGCTTTTTACAGCATGGGCTTAAACAGTAGTATATATAATATATATATACTAATATATATATATAATATATAATCTCAATTATACTGTAGAATTAAAGTGAGCGAGAATAGAAAAGTGTAAAAGAAGTATAAAGAAAAGGAAAAATTTTAATAATAACGTGAAACATGATTGAAACGTAATTGTTTGTCATTTCAAGAAGAGTGTTGCTGGCATATATAAATAAATAATATATCATATATGTCATATCTTACCAATTACTATGGTGTGCCAACCAGGCAAATATATTACTTGATTTTCTGAATAATAGTCACGTCCAGTATATATAAAGTCAAAACTTTTTTCTTGAATTATATAAAGTCAAAACTTGAATATATAAAGTGCGTGAATATAAGAATTCAAACTTGAATATATAAATCAGTGTCAGATTTATAAAGTCAGCGCTGGAATATGAAATCAAACTTGAATATATAAAGTAGTGCCGGAATATGTAAAGTCAAAACTTGATATGTTAAATAGCGGAATTTATAAAGTCATTTCAATTAATAAAGTAAACATCGGAGTATATAAACTCATTCGAATATATAAAGTTCAAAGTCAAAATCATTGATTGAAATGACTCTGAACTGAACTAAGATTAAAACTATTCAGAAAATAAATTCAAAACACTGTTAGTTAATTTTAAAATGATGCATTATCCTGCCAGGATTGGTTCCTGCCTTACAGTTTGAGCTTGGGATTGGCATCAGACTCCGATGACCCTGTGGTCGGATTCAACGGGTTAGAAATGATGGATATTCAACGCTGACTTGTATATTCTTATGTGACTTTTGTCAGGGATGCCAGGGGCCATGAACGCGGATGCCAGAGGACTGTTGCTCGTCACCTGGATCAAGTGGGGGCTCCTTCTGTTGCTTTGGCAAGGCCGGCATGGCCCCACCTGTAGGGCCTGGTCAGCCTTGGGGACCTTACTCAGCACTTCGCACACCAGGATCTGGGAGAAAGGAGGACACCAGGGAGCTGCGGAATAGCCACTTCTAGCTGGGCGTTAATGAGGAATGCCGGGAGCCACCTGGGCTCATCAGGAGAATATAAAGGCCGTCTCCTTCATTCAGGGCTAGAGTCGGGTGGAAGAAGGACAAGGCAAAAAGTACGGCCCAAAAAGGATTTGGGGCCCCCCAGGTTATAAAATTAACTTAAGTTTATTATGATGGTCTTTAGGAGCGTCTTTTAGGTTTCAGTCATTATTTTTCTGAACTTTACGAGGGGGGGGAGGGGCCCGCGGGAGATGGGTTTCAATGGTTTCCCTTTGGGGGGTTTTTAAAAGGTAGCTTTCCCCCCTTTTTTAAAAAAAAAGCCAGAAAAAGAAAAATAAAGGTTTTTTCAAAGGGTCAAAGGGGGCTTTTTCCAATTTTTTACCCTTTGATTTTTAAATCCCCAAAAACAATGTTTAAAAACAAAAATAAAATTTTGTTCCCAAAAGAAGGCTTTTAAATTTCAAATTAATATCAAAAATCTTTTTTAAAAAAAAAAAACCCAAAAATTTTAGGGGAAATCCAAAAACCGAGGTCAGACCTTAAAAAAAAGGGAAATTTTTAAACCAAAAATTTTTTTTTAAAAAAAAAAATAATAAACCCCCAAAAAAGATTTTTTTTTCCTACCCCTAAATACTTATTTTTATCCTTTTATTTTCGGGGAAAGCAAGTGAATTAAACTTTAGATTTAAAAAAGTAAAAAAAAATAAAAAAAGCATTGAAAAAATGTGATGTTTGTTTTTTTTTTTCCCAGCGCAACTTTTGCCCGGGGAAAGGTTAAAAACCTTTTAAGTGGAAAAAAAGAACATCAGTCTTTATTTTTGGAAGGAATGGATTTTTTTATTTAAAAGGGTTTTTTTTTTTCAAGGTTTAGCCCCCCATTAGGTTTTCAAAAGGGTCTAAAAAGGGTACCCCAAATTTGGGGGGTGAGGTTTTTTTTTCCCTCCCTTTCAATTTGGGGTTTTTTTGTGAAGTTTCTAAATTTTTAATTTATGTTATTTTTGGCCTCCTCTTAAGGTTCCCAAAAAATTTTTTTTTTTATTTTAAAAAGGTAAAAGCAGGGGGAACCCTTTTTCCCGAGGGTTCCATTTTTGCCCCCCCTTTAAAAAATTTGGGGGGAAAAAAATTTTTAAAAAAAAAAAAATGAAAAAGTGCTGGCCAAAATAAACTTTTAACTCCAAAAAAAATTTACAAAAGGGAAAAAAAAAAAAAAACAATGGCCAAAACAAGATATGTTCCAAAAGAATTTTTTTCAACCCATGCCCAGGGGAAAAAAAAGGGGGGTAAAACACAGGGGCAGGACCCAATCGGGGGATCCCAAAAAAAACACACCAAAAAACCCAAGAATTACCAACCCAAACCCTTTTTCCACCAAAAAAACAAATTTTAAAATTTTTTAAAAAAAAAAACAAATTAATTTAAATTATTGTTTTGGGGGGGCATTATGGGCCCCCATTTAAAAAGGTTTCCTTTTTCCCCCGCCCCCTTTTTTGGGTTTCCCCCCTTTCGTTGGGTTTTTACAAAAAAAAGGGGGGATTTTTTGGACCAAATTTGGGTTTTTTCTGGTTGTTTGTGGGTTTCCCCCCCCCGGGGGGCCCCCCAAAAGGTTTTCCCCTTTTCCCTTTTGGGGGTTGGCCCCGGCCCCCACCCGTTTTATTAAAATTAAAAAATTTGGGTGAAATTTTTGCAGGAATTTTTTTGGTTTTAGGGAAAAAAATTCCAACCCTAATTCCCCATTAACTTTAAAAATTTCCAAAAAAAACTTTCAAAATGGGATCAAATAAATGCTTTAAAAAAAAGGGTTTCTAAAAAATTTTAAAAAAAAAAATTTTGGTTTATCCTAACAAAAAAAAAAAAATTCTTTTTTAAAAATTAAAAAAATAAAAAAAAAAAAATTTTTTGCCATTAAATTTTCAAATGTTTGTTTTTTTCCCCCAAAAAAACTGAATGAAAAGAAAACCCCCGACCACAAAAAACCCAGGGCGAGAAAATCTTGTTCCAAAAAAACCGCGACCAACAAAAAAACCCCCAGGGGAAAAAAAAAAAAAAAAAAAAAAAAAAAAAAAAAAAAAAAAAAACCCCCCCCCCCCCCCCCCCCTTTTTTTCTGGCCCTTTTTTTTAAAAAAAAAATTTCCCCAAAAAAGGTTTTTTTTTAAAAAACCCAGTATATAAAATCAAACTTTTTCTGAATATATAAAGTCAAAACTTGAATATATAAAGTCAGCTGAATATATAAATTCAACTTGAATATATAAAGTCAGTGTCAGAATAAAAGTCAGCTGAATATAAATCAAACTTGAATATATAAATGCGCGGAATATGTAAAGTCAAACTTGAATGTATTTTAAAAAAGAAAAAAATTTACAACCTTTTTAAGGGGGCCTGGGGATTGTGGGAAAAAAACCTGAGAACTTAAACCCGGGATTTTTTGGATTTTAGAAAAAAGCACAAAAAATAAGCAGCGGGCTCACTCAGAGCAAAAGAGGAATGGGCGGAGATGATGACGTGACTCCCACCCGCTTTGTCAATCCCCCCAAAAACAGTCTCGAATTTGCATACACAGCCCTTCACCCTGCAATTTTAACTTAGTTACAAATATAAAACCTCGCTTATATCCCGCCCTCTCATTAAACTTGTATTTCGGATTACCTGTGGGCATGACAAACCCCAGTGGCAGCTGTCTATGAACTTAATTTAAACTTTAGGTTTACACTGCTTTGTTTCAGTAAGCACTCCTGAATATGGTTGTATATGTCACTGCCGCTTCTTCTTGTTTCGCTGCCTTCTCAATTATACTGTATAATGAATGTTTTCTTCAGTGCTTTTTGGAGCTCTTCCTGGTTTTCTTGTACTGTGTTGACAGTCGTTCAAAGGGATTACGGGGGGGTGGATGTCACATGAAACTCCGCTTCCCCGGCTTTCAAGCTCAACCCATTACAGTATATGGAGAAAAATAGCTTCCAGTTATGACCATTACCGGAGAATTCAAAAGAAACCTGCCCAACTTATGTAAGGAAGCTGTAAGGAATGAGCCCGCCAAATTTGGGCCTTCTACCTAACGGAAAGTTGGAGAATTAGTGATGGGAGGAGTGAGTGAGTGAGTGATCAGTCAATCAGTCAGTGAGGGCTTTTCCTTTTTTTAGTATATATATCACAGTATATAGTCAAAATAAACACAGCAGACAACGCAAGATTTGGGGCAGCCACCCGTAATGTGTCCTGACTGCAAATGTAGAAATCTTTAAAGAGTTTTGGACAAGACTGATCCCCAAAAATCAATTTTAGTATGTGCTTCCCCGGGGATTAATTTCGCTTGAGGATTAAAAAAATCTTTTAGAAGGTGGGAAAAACCCCTTTTTAATATCTCTTTTCACGGGCTGTTTGCAAGAACTGTTTCTTAAATATGCGCCTTAAAAAGCCACAAATTGATTTTTGTTTTTTTGGTTTTTTTTCTTTCCCCTTCTAAATTCTCTTTCCTAAAGGAGCAAGGGGGAAGTAGAAGAAAACAATGGCCCATGGGGAAAATTTTTTCCTTTTCTAAGGGTTATTTTAGGCTAGGCCCCAAAAGTTAAAACCCTGTGAGAAGTTTTTAAAACTTAAAATTTAAAACCAACCAAACAACTAGGGTTTTCTCACCCCCGACCCAAGCCCCTAGGGAGTAATTCCCCTATATTGGAACGGGGTAAAACCCCCGGGTTTAAAAAAAAGAAAAACTAGACCCTTTCCCGCCCCTTGGGCTTAATCAGATCATTCGATCTCCGCTCCCTTTCCTCAAGGTTAAATCGCGGTGGGGATTTATTGTTTTTCCCCTTTTTTTTCCTCCTAATCAAAACCTGTTCTTGTTTCCCGTGCTGATTAAGAGTTATTTAAAGAGAAAGTTTTTCCCGGTTTTAATAAAGTTCCTTTTTCTACAGCCCGGTTCGGCAAAGGACCCAAGGGAAAGGTTTAGGGATTGGCGACACTAGTTGAAACAGGAAGAGGACCCATCGGTAAAACTTCTTCTCTTTGTTCTCAGAAAAGACGACAACCCCGACTCTGCCTTGTTTCCCCTCTAAGGGGTTTCAGCCTCGTTTTACAAATGGGTCTTTTAAACCCCCTTTTTCCCCCCAAACCCTTTACTCCCCCCCTAAATTTCCCCGCCTCTGGCAACGTAAGGGGTTTTCCCCATCTTTTTATTGTTAATTAAATTGTGATTTTTTTATATAGGCCAAAACCCAAAAGTTTTTTCCTTTTTACATTTAAAAACAAAAAAAATCCTAGAATGTGAAACGGCATCGGCAAAACCAAATTAAAATAGTCCTTCCGATCAACCGCAAAGCTTAAAACGGAGAGAATTACATAAAATCACACGAGGGGTAAAAAAACCCCTTAAGCATCCCATTACCTTATCTGCCTGTTGAAACATTAATATGGCACTTTAAAGGAGGGTTCCCCAAAAGCAATTTTTTTTGGGGCCTTTTGGATTAAAAAATTGAAGCCAGAAAGTTTTGATTCCCCAAGGGGCGGAAAAATTAATCCGAAACTGCGGTCCTGGCAGTTTACCGGCCGCGCAGAAAGGAGTTTTTGGGACATCCAAAACCCAAAGAAAGGTTTTTTGGAATTTAAACTGAGGTCTACAGTTTAATTTAAAAAGGAGACTAGTCCGTAAGTGTTAACCTCCAATTACCTGCCCCTTGAGGCATTCCTTGTTAAGTCATTTAATTAAACATGTGCATTTAATAGTCGGTGTTTAACAGCTCCAAACGTGACGGTAAACGAACCTCCCGGACCTTTGAGAGGACCTGAAAAACAGCCCCCAAAACGTTAATTGGGAAATGACAAAGACTTAAAGAATGCGGCAGTATCGGCACACAATTCTGTACCTTGAATTAAAAAATAAACGATGGGAACGGGTACTACTTTCTCTTTTGTTTTCAGAAAGCACAACCATACTCTGCCCCTATAGTCCCTCACTTACTAGCCCTTCCTCTGTCCTCCACCTAGATGTCTGATCCATCATCACACGCCCTTCCCAGCATTCCTCCACTCCGCCCTCCTCCTAATATTCCTCCCCATCTTATGTTGTCAACTGTTTGAATGTGTTTCAACTTTGACCTTGGATTGTTATTGAAAATTGTGGATTATTTTTCAGTATACGGGCCGGAAACCCAAATCTTTATGCTTATTTGTCCTTTCTTTACAGTGGCGCAGTCGGCAGTATAAACAGTCCGTAGAAATGTCGGAAGGACAGGACCTGAATTCGTGCTGCAAGGGATGTCAGCACAAATCCAGTCCCTTCAATGCGCAAGCCGCGAGAAGCGCACTCGAGAGACGAATTCCAGGTTGCCACCGAGATGGTAAGACTGCATCCGCCTCGACCGCACCTCCTCCATTAGTTCCTTATCTGACGCGATGATATCGAATCGTATTTGGGCATCTTTGAACGGACGCCTCCCGGAACCAGTGGCAGCAGTCCGGTGGGCGCCATTTTGGCACTCTACCTGAAGGGACCCGCAGCAGCTTATTACGACCTCCCAGAGGAGGCCCGAAATTATGACCTCCTGAAACCGGAGATCCTGGCACGCTATGGCATCACGCCGGCCAGCAGGCAGGCAAATGGAGAAATTGGCTATTCGATCCCAACAAACCGCCCGGAAAGCGAGGCCTTCGAATTCTGGAGCAAGATGGGGTGCTGGCTCGCCTGAAGGTCCCAAGTCCGGAAAGTAGTAGAGCAGTGGCCTGTGAAGGGCTGGTTAACGCCATGCCAACTTACCTTGCCCAGCAGGTCCAGGCGCATCCTTTTAAGGATATGCAGGGTCTGCTGGAGTCTTGAGCCAGCTCAGCGTTCACCAGCCGGAGGGTCGGAAAGGCAAGCTTGCGGGAACCGCAGGTGGAGGCGGCCACCCCGAGCTTCCTCGGTGCGCTGCAGAAGCACCGCAAAAACCTAAAGAAAGCCAGCCTCACCACGCTGTTTAAAGTGTGGTGAGGTTGGCCACCATTACCTACGTGCCCACTGAATGCGGAACCCATGGACTGCAGTTGGGCAACCACAGAAAGGTACTGTGTCTGTTGCACCCCTGGCAAGTCCTGTACGGGAGTGGTTTTAATAAATGGGCACTCGTGGTGTGTTCGACTCTGGCAGCCACATAACCATTGTGGCTGCGTATGTTTTACCGCGACAGTGGCTAAATCTACAGGTCACTTGTGTGCATGGAATGACCAGGTCATATCGGTCCGTGGAATGTTATATAGCCTGGAAAGGGAATTGACCTGTTTGCCGGTGGCTGTGTTGCCGAACCCCTTTCCGGTGATTTTGGGACATGACTGGTCGACAATATCTGCGTAAACACACACCGCTCTTGCTACTCGCTAGGTCTAGTTATTAAGGGGGCTCCTTCCCGCGTCCCCACGCCCATGCTCGGCGGACACCAATGAAGCAGGTTCCTGGGAGGGTGTTTCTCCAGCGATGGACATTGCCCGAAGTATCCGCTCGGGAAGGTACAAGCCGGGAACCCTTCCTTAGCGATGCACAAGATGCTCTGAGTAGTCTGGATCACCAATTTCGATCCACACCTGCTTCATTTAAAAGAGAGAACAGTGGAATGAAGATTACCTGAAATTCACCCGAATGCTATCGTGTCTCCAGTCCGACGCTGATTCCACAGGGAGCCTTGTCCTGAAACACATCGAGTGCAACCAGAAGGTGAGTGAGTGCTGCTAGTTCCAATACCTTCCGCGGAGATATGCAACGCTATGCTCACTCTGGCCCACCTGGGCCAAAACTGAGAGGATAAACCCACTTTACTGGCCGATCATCTGAGGAGGTCCGCTCGCCAGTCCTGCCTGGGGTCAGAACCTAGGGACGGTCTCTCGCCCATACCACTGATGGATGTTCCTTTGAGAGAATAGGGTGGATTTGGGCTAGCGTATACATTCCTACGCAGACCCTCTAATACCGGGTGA
>NW_024380341.1:0-16202 GCF_016835505.1 Polypterus senegalus
ACAGTCATGCTTTAAAGTGGCCACAGTCTTAGATGAAAGATATGATAAAGATTTTAAGTTTTGCATGAGGCCCTTGGGGTCAAAAGTGGCCTCTTAATGAGATATGATAAAGAAATCATAGCTATACCTCTGAATCATTTATCCCATCAAATTTTATCTTCCATTTCAAATGGCTGCATTTCCTGTGAGTCAATGTTTTGCAGCCAGACATGTCAGGCCAGACTGCTTCTCTTGGGCAACTTTAGTTCACTTGCTCAGACTACTGCAAAGTAAAATCACCAGTGAAGGTTTGAAACAATACACAAGAAACATATTTATATACAAATAAAGCAGAGCTGGCAGCTGTTTGTATGTATGATAGTTTCTGTATGTTTACTCTGGCATCAGAATACTAACCGGATGAAAACAAGAAGAATCCATATTTAACACTAGTATTACCATAGCCTACGATAAAACTCGTAAACCCAGACCACCTTAAATACCTTCACACCTCTTCATCAGCATCTTTTGTCTTGAAAATGTGCAGATCAAGAAAAGCACAAGCAGCCTACTATTCCATCCCCCACCGCCAGAATAGGCACAAACTTTTCCCAGCTGATGCCTTGATTATCTGAGTCAGGTACCTAGAAATGTATAGGGTAAATAATATATTGTTATTTGTAATACATACATTTCATGTGTTTTCCATGTCTACAACAATCTATGTAAACACATAGTTAAAACAGAAACATTTTTCTTATTTTAGTAATAAATGACAAAATGTAGACATAAACTATATAATGTGTGAAGCCTGAAGTACAAAGATCAAATAAACACTTTTACAAAAGGTACAAGAATGATACAGCAGCTTCTGTAGCAGCGTAAGAACTGCAGACTTGCAATCAAGAGTCCCCGGTTTGATCCTGACTGTCTCCTATATTTGCCGTTTTGAGAAGTGAGCTGTTCTTATTGTTAATATTATATAATAAAAACATACATTTGATTTCCATCTGTAACAGTGGGTGTAAATTTGTAGTACTTGTAAAAGTTAGCTGTTTTTTTTCACTTGTATTCTCTCAGTCACGATGATAATCTATACTAATAAAAGGCAAAGCCCTCACTCACTCACTCACTGACTCACTCACTCACTCCTCACTGACTCACTCACTCACTCACTCACTCACTCACTCACTCACTCACTGACTCACTCACTCACTCACTGACTCATCACTAATTCTCCAACTTCCCGTGTGGGTGGAAGGCTGAAATTTGGCAGGTTCATTCCTTACAGCTTCCTTACAAAAGTTGGGCAGGTTTTATATCGAAATTCTACGTGTAATGGTCATAACTGGAAGCAGTTTTTCTCCATTTACTGTAATGGAGATGAGCTTCAACGCCGTGAGGGCGGAGTTTCGGTGACATCATCACGCCTCCCGTAATCACGCAGTACATAGAAAACCAGGAAGACCTCAAAAAGCGCTCAAGAAACATGCATTATATAATTGAGAAGGCAGCGAAACAATAAGAAGCGGCGAGTGACATATACAACCATATTCATGAGTTCTTGCCGGAAACAAAGCGATGTAAACCTACACTTTAAATTAAGTTCATAGACAGGCTGCGCTGGCGTTTGTAATTTAGTGCCTGCCCATATAAGGCCGTCCGTCAGCGGCAATCCAATAGCAAACTGCCACGGGTAAATATTCACGGGTGAAGGACTGTGCTTATGGAGAGGAAGATGAGATGGTCAGGGTGGTGTTTGACACAAACTCAGCGAAACTGCGAGAAAGTTTTAAGTGCCAGGACTAAGGTAACATTAAATACAGCTACGGACATAGCACGAGATGGCACCAGCACAGCTGGGAACCTTCGATGCATGTACACCGAGCAGCTCACGTGAACTGGCGCGGTGCACAGATAAAAGCAACAGTTCCAAAGAGCGCTGAACAAAAACCGAATTACACAATTGAAAAGGCAGCAAAAAAATATGAGGCGTCTGATAAGCATATTCATAAATGCCAGCTACTGTGGAAACAAAGCACACGGTGGAAAAAGTCAATGTCCGCTAAAGGAAGACAGTGTAAAAAACCCGTGCATGCAGTGTGTCAGGTCTCAGATAAAGAAGAAGGCGAGCTGTTTATTGATGCAGTAAGAAGCGAATCGATGAATGAAACCTGTCATCTTTACAACGATTGACAAACACGGAATGTAACTTGAACACAACACATCCTACAAATCTGAACCTGATTGAAAGAAATAATGATAATCAAATCCTTGATGACAGCAACACTCAGTAACACTCACAAAACAAATACTGTATATTGACAGTCATGTTACGTTATTTTTAAAATGTTCCCTTTTCTTTTTCTACCTTTTTAACACACTACTTCTCCACGATACGCTGGTATATATATATATATATATATATCCCGCTCTATCTCGAATAATGGATACTTTATTCGCCATCAATGATTGTTTTGGTAAAGCCATACTCAGTGTATTCATTAGATGAGCGGTAAAAAGTAGAGCGAGGGAGGATGACTCATTGAGGCATGCAGGCTGTAGTCGCGTCAACTCTATCTGAATTAGCGATCACATTTGAAAAAATATATCTTTTCAAGTTCTATTTAGTCCATATGTGTCAAACTCAAGGGCGCGGGCCACATCCGGCCCGTGTAATTATATCCGGCCCAAGATCATTTTATATACTGTATTATTGTTATTAAAGCCGGGTATATGAAGCGCTGGTAACACAATAAACTACAGATCCCATAATGCAGCGCTTCAGCTGCCTTTTGCGCTTACTAGAGTTATTGCGCACTGAGTTTGCCACGGCGCTTTGGTGACTTTGAAGAACAAAAAGTCTGTCTACATGCGGCTCGAACCTTGTCCATGCTTGGTAGCACATATCTGTGTGAGAAGCTCTTCTCAGTGATAAAGACTAACAAAACAAAGCACAGGAATAGCATCACTGATGAGCACCTGCAATCCATCCTGAGAATATCCACAACACAGAACCTCACACCAAACAGAAAGCTAACTTGTAGCCAAAAAGATGCCAAGCGTCCAGCTCTAAAATGACATATGAGCAAAGACAACTGAATGATTTGATTTGTTACCTGCGTAAGAGCTGAGTCAACCGTTTTAACAAACAGCGTATTGCACTGATACGAAATAGCTGTGTGTGTATATATATGTAGATATGTATGTATATGTATATATATGTTTATATATGTGTGTGTGTATGTATGTATATATATATATATATATATATATATATTTATATATGTATGTGTGTATATATATATATATATATATATATATATATATATATATATATATATATAACAACACTCATCACTCACAACAGTGACAAAACAATTACATTGACAATCAGGTTACGTTATTTTCAAAATGTTTCCTTTTCTTTTCATTTCTTCTTTAACACACTACTACTCGCGCTGGCTGGGTATTTTCTTAGTCTATATAAATAAAAGGCAGCCCTCCTCACTCCTCACTCACTCACTCACTCACTCACTGACTCACTCACTCACTCACTGACTCATCACTAATTCTCCAACTTCCCGTGTAGGTAGAAGGCTGAAATTTGGCAGGCTCATTCCTTACAGCTGCCACCTACAAAAGTTGGGCAGGTTTCATATCGAAAATTCTACGCCTAATGGTCATAACTGGAAGGTATTTTCTCCATTAACTGTAATAGAGTTGAGCTTGGAAAGGCGTGGGGCGAGTTTCGTGTGACATCCTCACGCTCTCCACGTAATCCACGTGGAACTGACTATTAACGCAGTCGCGTAGAAACCAGGAAGACCTCCAAAAGCGCTTAAGAAAACATGCATTATATAATTAAGAAGGCAGCTGAAAACAATAAGAAGCGGCGAGTGACATATACCACCATATTCATGAGTGCTGCTACCTCGGAAAGAAAGCAAGGTGTAAACCTAAACTTTAAATTAAGTTCATAGGACAGGCTACCGCTGGTGTTTCACATGCCCACAGCGGGTAGAAATACAGGTTTAATGTGAGAGCGGGGATATAAACGAGAGTTTTGCATCACTTTGTAACTAAGTTAAAATTGTAGGTGAAGGGGTGTGCTTGTACAAATTCCAGGAACTGTGTTTGTGGGGATTGACAGTTAAAGGCGGGTGGGGAGTCACGTCATCATCTCCTCTCCCATTTACCTCATTTGGCTGCGAGTTGAGCTCATTCTAACTGCCGTCTTCCGAAATTCAGTCAGACTGCCACCAAATACTCACAGAAAATCCACAAGTTAATACACACGCTGTCTCTATGAGTTTCTCCACACACTGAATCCTCCAGGCACTACTTACAAAAGGTCACATTGACAATCATTTCACGTTATTTTTAAAATCTTTCCTTTTCTTAGGCACAAGCACAGCTGAGAAGCTTCGATGCATGTGCTCCATAAGCGTTAAAAAATAATGCATTTAATCGATACTTTGCATTACAAGCAAAGGGCTTTGTCAATGCATGATTTCCTGGTACACCCGATTACATTGATCAGTGCATCCCGATTCATTTTACCCACGCACCACCTTAGTTTGAGAAGAAGTATGAAAAATATGAGAGTTAACACAGAAAAACAGATCACCAATTCAAGCTTTATGAATAATCGATTCGCCATCAATAATTGTTTTGGTAAATGCCAACCTCCTTCCATTTTATAATTTTTCATACCTAGCCATGATTAAATGAGCGGTAAAAGCGTAAGAGTAAAGCGAGGGTGCCTTATTTAGACAGGAATATATATGACAGCAACACTCATGCGGCAATGTCAATCATGTTACGTTATTATTAAAATGTGACTTTTCTTTTCATTACTTCTTTAACACACTACTTCTCCGCTACAGAAGACGCGGTATTTCGCTTCTCTATATATAATATAGACGAAAGACCTCCAAAAGAGAGGCTGAGACTTTTCATATCATGAACGTGTGTACAAAAACTGGGGTCTCCTGCCCAGCAAAAGTCGAGCGAGCTAGCGTAGCATACGCTAGCTTGTGCTTTGAGACTCTGACTTGCGCTTTCTGCCTTAAGTCAAAGTGAGCACTTTTTAATTTTTCATCCTCCCCTGCGCTATAGCCCAGACAAGTGCAAACCATCGGGACCCCTTTTCTACACCACGCGCAAAATAATATTAAAGGCGATTCACACTTTCTTTTGCACGTATCACGATTAGATGAGTCAGGTCGGATTGTGAAGGCATACATACAGAGGAGGACTGACAGTGCCATCACAGCCCGATTAATGGGGACGTCTCACCAGTCTACACGTAAGGCCCACCGCGACTGTCCCCAAAAGGCGATCATAACGTCGAACACATATCTCTATACTATATAGAAAAAAAGAGCAACTTTCCTTTCTTTACACCTTTTTCCTTTTATCCCAAACCAAAGCCTTTCTCTCTTAACACTGCAGAGGACACAAAACTAATTTTCTTTAAATGCGGTAAGGCACATTACCAGAGGCACAAATTTGAACGTTCACATAGAAAATGTAATTTCTATACCACAGCCGTCATGTAGCGCTTTCAAAAGGGATCTACTACAGAGATGATCCATATACATTTTAGCTGCTGTTAGTTCTACTTACCTGTTGTATTTACACAGTCTTTAAAATGTAGTTTACCACTTATACTCCAGTAGTGCTCAATGTACCTGTACTTCTAAAAGCGTTAATGTTTTACTGTTTAATAACTTAGACTATATTTTATTATTTTTCCCTTGCACTCAGTGACCAAAGCTATACACGCACATATAGACGCATACAAACATACACACAAGTATATGCATGTGTGTATATATATGTATATGTGTATATATATATATATATATATATATATATATATATATATATATATATACACCTATCTAGATTATATATATGTGGTCCCGGCCAGGCTGGAGCCCAGACCAGCGCCCGTCCCTGGTTCTGTTGGGAGCCACGGGTTGAGGGCATGGAAGCCCTACCCTGTAGAGCCGGTGGTCACCGCCAGGCGGAGCCCGATGCCGTTTATCCGTGGTCCTCGGCGGGGCTGGAGCCCGCCGACGCCAGAGGACCAGGAGGAGGGCATGTGCCTCCTCCAGGCGAGGAGGGGCGTCCGTCCTGGTTATGCAGGAGGCCTCAGGTAAAGGGCTTGGAAGCCCAGCCCTGTAGGGACACGTGGCCACCGCCAGGGGCGCCCCCAGTGCCTTATTATTTCCAGGGGCCTGCACTTCTGCCACACCAGGAAGTGCCGGGGAAGACGACAGGGGACACGCAGACGGCTTCCGGGTGCGCACCGGCACTTCCAGCCTGCGGGGGTGTGTCCGCGGGGAGATTGCCGGGGAAGCAGCTGGAGCACCATCCGGTTCCTATAAAGGGAGCAGCCTCCAGTCATTGACAAGAGTCGGGTGGAAGAGTGGTAACGCCTGGAGGAAGAGAAGGCGGTGGGAAGAAAAGAGAAAGAGAAAGTGAGAGAAAAGAGAAGAAGAAAAGAGAAGGCATTGGTGGCCTGGACTAAGGAGTATTGGGGTTGGTGAGCCGGAATTGTAAAAGAATAATGGAAAATAAACCAGTGATTGTGGGTGACATAAACGAAGTGTCTTGCCTGTCTGTGTCCGGAGGTTCACAATATATATATATATATATACACACACACACACACATACACACACATACATACATACACACATATATAATTTGTGTGTGTGTATGTATGTATGTGTATTCAATGTCTCATGTAGATAGGTATGTATATATATATATATATATATATATATATATATATATATATATATATATATGTGTGTATATGTAGATATCTATTCTCCACTACTGGCCTGAGTATTCTGCTAGTACATATTCTAATCCCACAACCCACCCAGAATCTGGTAGCTATTAGTTTTTATTTGAAACTGCAAATAACTGTAGATGTGAGTGGTGTTTTGAGACAATGGAACTGAGAATTCTCATCTGGATGGATAAAAGCTGACACACAAAAGCGCTGGTGAATCTGCTGTATTGGTATCTCATTATCACTTTCGATTTTTTTTATTTACTTTAATTGAGTGTTTCTACTTACACTGAATTAGTTATGCACCTTATGGTCCACTATGTCAAAGAAACGCACTTGCAAAAGAAACAGAGACATAGGTATAGAGAGACTTGAGAGATATAGCAGAGTTGAACTCAGATGATGAGACGAGGGTTCTACATGTCGAAGAAAGAATGCACATTAGCACTTTTGCCTTTACTGTACTTTGTATATAAAAGCCAGATTGAATGTTATTTACCTATTTACCTTGATTTATTTACTTACTTCATACAGCGAAGGTCATAAGTGGACTGCAGAACTTTACCATGTATGATCAACTTAGGGCATGCTCAAAAAAATATATGTGTAATACTCACGAAAAGTGCATGCTGACACTTCATTTAAAGCAATTCTATGAGGAAATGCAGTCAGAGTTCTTTTTGGACACATACACCAGTCAGATCTAAACACTAAGCGTGGAGAGTAGCTTAAGTACTGAAGAGTCTATAGCTGCAGATGGAAGCTGCTATTGCTGTATTTTGAATATAAAAGCCAGATCACATGTTATTTACCTATTTACCTTAGTCTATTTACTTATCTTCCTACAGCTAAAAGTCACAAGTAGACTGCAGAGCTTTGAATGCTATTTACCTATGTACCTTGAGGTTCATTTACTTATCTTCCTACAGCATAAAAGTCACAGGTAGACTGCAGAGGTTTCCTGTGTACACGTATAAAATGTAACAGCGACATAAAAGAGGTGTGATGGGCATTCTTTTTCTCCAATGTAGAAACACGCCATCATCTGAGTTCATTTCTGTTATAGTTCATCTTTATGTGAAAAGCAACAGTATCACATCGGGGAGCATGAACATGACTAGGAGAATAAAACTGAAAAAAACAAAGCTAACCTTTACAAGTACCATAAATTTACACCAGCTGTGTACAGACTCAAATCAAATTTATGTTTTTTATTCTAAAATAGTATGAATAAGAGCAGCTCACTTCTCAAAATAGAGTTGTCCTTTTGATTACCTGTCAGCAGTTCTTACCATTACGCACCAAAGCGATGGATATTAAAAGGCGTGTCAATGTTGCACCCTAATACAGGTTCTTTATCTGCAGTTATATTTTTGAATAAAAGTGTACTTTTTTTTGTTATGACCTTTTATGAAAGTGTTTATTTGATATTTGGACTTCAGCGTCCCATATGATATGCTTCATGTCTACATTTTGTCATTTATTACTAAAACATGAAAAACGCTTCTGTTTTAATAATGTGTTTACATAGATTGCTGTGACATAACGAACACACATAAAATGCATGTGTTTCCAAATAACGATTTAGCATTTACTTTATACAACTCTAACCAACTGACCCATGAGATGGCTTGAACTTGAGCTCGAAGAAACTTTGTGGTGGTGGAGGGATGTGATAGCAGGCTGCTTTGCCGCTTATCGACACATTTACAAGACAAAAAGATGCTGATGGAGGCGGTTACTGCAAAGGGATTTAAGGTGGGACAGATTTACAAGTTTTTTAGGTAGGTTTTCGTAATTCTAGTGCTATACCACTGATTCCACTAATCCCATCATATTACCCTTTCTATTTCAAATAGCTGTAGTCTTCTGTAAGCCTTTGTTTTACATCCTGATATCTCTGGTTAAACTGTTTCACCACATGTAAGTGTGTTTCAGCAATGTTTTGAAATAATACCAGCAAGCTGGGAAGATAGCTAGCTAGGAGTTCAACGGATAAAACAATACTCAATACTGGTAGTATTTCCAAAGTTAGTAATTGTCATAACATTCCCAGTTTGCAAATCTTTCTATGGCTTTATATATTTTCTCTGGGACTTGTTAATTATTTACTAAGGTTTTGAATTTTAGAACTCAGTTTGATCTTCATTTTCTAGTTTTTTTTTATTTGGGATTATTTATTTTATTTTAACACCATGTTTCTGAAATACGACAAAACAATCTTATCTGTGCACCTCTAGAAGTCATGACATATTGCCATTAATGAAATGATATTTAAACTGCCATTTTGTCTCTCTCTTTGTCCATGTTTGTGGATACCATCTGAAATGTTTCACAAGAGCTTCTTTACAGTTTTTCTGGTTTGATGAAAATTTGGCTAGGTTGAACGAGCATTACTTAAATTGCCTACAACTCTCAGCAGCCCTGGTAGTATTATACCATTGGGCAGATTCAGAGGTTGCAGGGGTTGCTGGGAAGAAGGATTATTAATCGGTCTCTTTCAAAAAAAAGCCAAAACGGTACACAAAAAAAACATAACCATCTGTGTATATTCATTTCTACACTTCTCACCCCACCTCTGCTTGTCCGGTGCCTGCTTCATGTAATTTCATCTGTGTTGGTAAATGTCTTCATCTGGGCAGCACTCCCAACTTCTACAGATCTTCAGACAACAATTGAACATGGTAGAACTAAACTTTCATAACATCCAAGAAACTTTTCTCTTGGCATCCCAAATTATTCTCAGCATCATCTGTGCTGTTGTACTGAACTGTGTCATAAGTGTTGATTGCTTATCATCGAAATTATCATCACTGTCAGGGGAATTGGGGAAGGGTTTTGTATTCCTTGTTTAATATCATTTTTTCCTTCATTATTTGCTTACTATATACTTTGTTAACTTTATTATATATTTATTATTTATTATATCATTAAGCCTTTTTATTAGTGGCTCTGTGAGTGAGTGCGTTTGTGCCAGCTCGCGGCTTGGTGTGTTTCTGGGGTCCCCGTAGTAAAATAAATAAATCACTGTCTTAGGACAGCTGCGTGAATCTTAGCATCCTGGTGACTGCTACAAGGTTCTCAAAGACTTTGATTTTGACTTGTATACTATATTCTGCTTTGTTTCAGAGGCCTTTGATCCCTAGTTGTAATCCCTGCTAGTCCTTTGATTACACACACACACATTTTTGCCTTTGTGGTCTGTTAGTTTCATCCGTGGCATAAAAGTAACCTAAAATTATTACAAACTAGCAAAATACCCGCGCTTCGCAGCGGTGAAATACTGTCTGAATATTTTTATTAATAAAAAGTAAACATTTTTAGACTGAGCGAAAATATGTAAAAATTAATTGTTAAGGATCTCTGTATACCACGTTGTCAGTTCGGCCCTCTGGTTGTAATATGACTAAGCTGTGTGCTGAGCTCACTCTTGAGCATGCAACATACAGTTGGCCATGTGAAAAGCAATCCCGCCTCAAATCAATGCCAACCTTTTTTAGTGTTTGTCCCTGAGACTTATTAATTATCATTGCGAAGCAGAGCCTTACTGGAAATTGAACGCGTTTGAATTGAAATGGGAGATTAGATGGTATAACGGGATGCACGGAATAAAAACTGTGTCACTGCCAGTAAATATAGCTGCTTCAATTAGGTTGTTTTGTAGAGATGTGACCTGAAGTCTTGTGCCATTACAAAGTTTCGTGGTTGTAAGTTTCTGCTTCCTTGGCGAAGGTCAACGAAAGAAGACACCGCAGTGAACACAGAAGAGAACCCGTGGATTAAATAAAACCTACACAATAACTGTAACAATCGTAACAAATGAACAATAAAATAGAAGAGAACCCGTGAATTAAATAAAAAGGTTGCTTCGTTGGTGAAGCAAGGAAAAGGAAAAAGCACTTTCTTATATATCGTTCGTTTTTAAATCAGTGCAGAAGCTGTGAGAAAGCTGCTTCCTTGGCGAAGCTCGTAAACAAATTAGACACAGCAGTGAACACAAAGAGAACCCGTGGATTAAATAAAACCTACACAATAACTATAAAAATCGTAATAAATGAACAATGAAACAGCGGAGAACCCGTGGATTTAATAAAAAGGCTGCTTCGTTGGGGAAGCAAGGAAAAAGGACTTTCTTATATATCGTTCGTTTATAAAACAGTGCAGAAGCTCTGAGAAAGCTGCTTCCTTTGCAAAGTAAGGAAACGACTGAAGAGACGGCGGGGACGCGGTAATTGTTCGGCAAGGCAACTGAAGCGCTGCATTATGGGATCTGTAGTTTATTGTGTTACCAGTGCTTCATATCCCCGGGACATTAATAACAATAATACAGTATATAAAATGATCTCGAGGGCCGGATATAATTACACGCCGGGCGGATGATGCCTGCGGGCCTTGAGTTTGACACATATGGAGTAAATAGAACTTGAAAAGATATATTGTTTCGTACATCGAGCCCGCGTGCTATTGTGGTTTTGCTTGCATGCCTCAATAAGTCATCCTCCCCTCGCTCTTACTTTTTTACCGTTCATCTAATGAATACACTTACACTGAGTATGGCTTTACCAAAACAATCATTGATGGCGAATAAAGTATCCATTATTCGAGTATGTAGATCAGGGTATATATATATATATACACATATATATATCCGCGTATCGCAGCGGAGACGTAGTGTGTTAAAGAAGCTATGAAAAAGAAAAGGGAACATTTTAAAAATAACGTAACATGACTGTCAATATACAGTAATTGTTTTGTGAGTGTTACTGAGTGTTGCTGTCATCAAGGATTTGATTATCATTATTTCTTTCAATCAGGTACGTATTTGTAGGATGTGTTGTGTTCAAGTTACATTCCGTGTTTGTCAATCGTTGTAAAGATGACAGGTTTCATTCATCGATTCGTTTCTTACTGCATCAATAAACAGCTCGTCTTCTTCTTTATCTGAGACCTGACACACTGCATGCACGGGGTTTTTTTACACTGTCTTCCTTTAGCGGGACATTGACTTTTTCCACCGTGTGCTTTGTTTCCACAGTAGCTGCATTTATGAATATGCTTATCAGACGCTTCATATTTTTTGCTGCCTTTTCAATTGTGTAATTCGGTTTTTATTCAGCGCTCTTTGGAACTGTTGCCTTTTATCTGAGCACTGCTTCAGTTCACGTGAGGGTGTACTTGCATCGAAGGTTCCCAGCTGTGCTGGTGCCATCTCGTGCTATGTCCATAGCTTTATTTAATGTTACCTTAGTCCTGGCACTTAAAACTTTCTCTCGCAGTTTCGCTGAGTTTGTGCCAAACACCACGCTGACCATCTCATCTTCCTCTCCATAAGCACAGTCCTTAACCCGTGAATATTTAGTGGGAGTTTGCTATTGGATTGCCGACGGACGGCCTTATATGGGCAGGCACTAAATTACAAACGCCAGCGGCAGCCTGTCTATAAACTTAATTTAAAGTGTAGGTTTACATCGTGCTTTGTTTCCGAAGTAGCAGAACTCATGAATAACAACAACAACAACAACATTTATTTATATAGCACATTTTCATACAAACAGTAGCTCAAAGTGCTTTACATATTAAAGAATAGAAAAATGAAAGACATAATTATAAAAATAAATCAACATTAACATCGAATAAGAGTAAGGTTCAATGGCCAGGGGACAGAAAAACACAAAAACTCCAGGCGGCTGGAGAAAAATAAAATCTGTAGGGATTCCAGACCATGATACCCCAGTCCCTCTGGGCATTCTACCTAACATAAATGAAACAGTCCTCTTTGGATTTAGGGTTCTCACGGAAGGGCTTGATGATGATGATGGTCACGTAGACTTCTTCCTTTTAATCCGTCCATCATTGTTGGAGCATCATGAAGCTTTGAGTAGGTGGAGGTGGGCAGGCCACCACCACAAAAGAAACCGGAAAAAGAAACAGAAAAGTAGGGGTCAGTACCGATTTTAGAGCCACCATGAATAGTTGTTATGATGAATTGAACATACAGAGTATCAGGATTAAGTTAAATTACGATTAAAATGAAGTTATAAAAGGCCATGTTAAAGTAATGTGTTTTCAGCAGTGTTTTAAAGTGCTCTACTGTATCAGCCTGGCGAATTCCTATTGGCAGGCTATTCCAGATTTTAGGTGCATAACAGCAGAAGGCCGCCTCACCACTTCTTTTAAGTTTTGTTCTTGGAATTCTAAGGAGACACTCATTTGAGGATCTGAGGTTACGATTTGGAATATAAGGTGTCAGACATTCCGATATATAAGATGGGCGAGATTATTTAAGGCTTTATAAACCATAAGCAGAATTTTAAAGTCAATTCTGAATGACACAGGTAACCAGTGTAGTGACATCAAAACTGGAGAATGTGTTCTGATTTTCTTTTCCTAGTTAGGATTCTAGCAGCTGCATTCTGCACTAGTTGCAAACGATTTATATCTTTTTGGGTAGTCCTGAGAGGAGTGCGTTACAGTAATCTAGTCGACTGAAAACAAGCGCTGAACTAATTTCTCAGCATCTTTCAGTGATAAAGAGGTCTAACTTTACTTATGTTTCTTAAGTGAAAAATGCTGTCCTAATGATCTGATTAATATGTGATTTAAAATTCAGATTACAGTCAACAATCACCCCTAAGCTTTTACCTCCGTCTTGACTTTTAATCCTAATGTATCCAGTTTATTTCTAATAGCCTCATTGTATCCATTATTGCTGATCACTAAAATTTCAGTTTTCTCTTTATTTAACTTGAGAAAATTACTATTCATCCATTCTGAGATACTAGTCAGACATTGTGTTAGTGAATCAATAGAATCGGGTCATCAGGTGCTATTGATAAGTACAGCTGTGTGTCATCAGCATAGCTGTGGTAGCTCACGTTGTGCCCTGAGATAATCTGACCTAACGGAAGCATGTAGATTGAGAATAACAGCGGACCCAGGATAGAGCCTTGTGGAACACCATATTGGATATCATGTGTCTTGAGTTGTAATTCCCACAACTAACAAAATATTTTCTCCCTGTCAGGTAGGATTCAAACCAATTTAAGACACTGCCAGAGAGGCCCACCCATTGACTAAGGCGATTTCTAAGAATGTTGTGATCAATGGTGTCAAATGCAGCACTCAGATCTAAGAGGATGAGAACAGATAAATGGCCTCTGTCTGCATTTACCCGCAAGTCATTTACTACTTTAACGAAAGTGCAGTTTCTGTGCTGTGATTTGTTCTAAAACCTGACTGAAATTTATCAAGAATAGCATGTTTATTTAGGTGGTCATTTAACTGCATAATGACTGCCTTCTCTAGAACTTTACTTAAGAAGGGCAAGTTAGAGATGGGTCTAAAATTTTCAAGAGCGAGGGTCAAGATTATGTTTCTTAAGTAGGGGTTTAACTACAGCAGTCTTAAGACAGTCTGGGAAGACCCCAGTATCTAGTGACAATTTACTATGTCAAGAACATTATCAATTAGCACGCCTGATACTTCTTTGAAAAACCTTGTTGGTATGGGTCAAGGACGAGGTGGAGGGTTTTAATTGAGATATTATTTTTTGTAAATCAGGTAAATCTATCCTAGTGAAAGAGTTTAATTTGTTTATAACAGGATGTTGGGGTTTAGGGGGATCCTTAGTGTTGGGGAGATATACTATGTTATTTCTAATATCATTAATTTTTTGATTGAAGAATACAGCGACAGCCTCACAGGTTTCACTGGAAGCACTTAGGAGGCATTCCTTTGAGCTACCTGGGTTTAGTAGTGTAGTTGTAAGACTCTAGGATTACTAGCATTGTTATTTATAATCTTGAGAAATAGCAGCGTCTCTCAAGACGGACAGTGTTATTGTATTCTGTTATTTTGACTTTTAATATTTCGTGGTGGATAGTAAGTTTAGTCTTCCTCCATTGGCTCAGCTCTACGGCATGTTCTCTTTAAATCAGACACTCTTTGGGTCTTCCATGGTATACCAATGCTAGAAGATTTTTTCACTGTCTTTTCAGGTGCAACTATGTCAACAGCAGCTCTCACTTTAGAATTAAATCTTTCCACCTTACTATTTACATTGTCCTCGCTATTATAGCTGGCACTATAAACGGACTGATTGCTTAAAATGTTTGTAAGTTTTAAAGCTGCTGCGAATCAAAGAAGCGTTTTTAACAATATGCTTCTCATGAGTGTTTTTATCATTATTTCTATATTAAAAGTAGTAGAAAATGGTCTGATAGACCAATATCAATGATCTGTTTTATATCAACTTTCAGTCCTTTAGTAATCACTAAGTCTAATGTATGACCTGCTTTATGTGTAGGCTGATTTATGAGTTGTCTCAAATCAAAAGAATCCAGGAGGTTCATAAATTCTTTTACTTTTAGATCACACTGATTATCTATATGAAAATTAAAGTCGCCAACTATTAGGAGTGTGTCATAGTTAGTAATTAAAATTGACATTAAGTCAGAGAATTCCTCAAAAGCGACGCGTTATATTTAGGAGGTCTATACACGGATACGGATAGTATTAGAACTTGAGAATCTCCATGAATAACAACGGCGAGATACTCAAAGGACTTGAACTTACCAAAACTGACATCTTTACATTTTAATCGGCTCGAGTAAATGTTAGCCAATCCGCCCCTTTTTCCTGGCGGTTTGAATGAGTAAAACTGTAATCCGGAGCAGATTCGATTAAAACTGGCGCGCATCTGAATTCAGCCATGTTTCATTTAGTGCAATAAGATCTATTTTTTATCACTAATAAGATCGTTGATAAAAAGTTTTGTTAGTTAAAGCTCTGACATTTAATAGTGCCATATTTAATGTTTAGGTGCAGAGATGAGTACTATTGTATTGTTATTTGGAATAGGGAAATAAATTATTATTAACCCGCTCTGTGTATATTTTTTTGTTTAATCTGGATCTGTTTTATAGTTTTAATACATTGTTCCTCTAAAATAGTGATTTAATTAGATTATTGGAGTTTATGCGTATTTCCTAGGTTTTCTGCATGAGATTGCTTATTACAGTATTAATGGTGTGAACTTTAACGGAAGACTCTATTAAACATTCATCATGTCCTGGCAAACAGTATTATTTCGGAAGGGGTTAAGAGCAGAGATAGATAGGTCAAGAAAACGAATTACCTTCATATGTTTTGGAGGACCCGGGCAGAACTGTTGGGTGCAGCCCTCTACGGGGAAGAGGACGCCTTTCCAAAAAGAGATTCCAATTGTTGATGAAGTGACATCCTTCTTCTTGCAGAAACCCCTAAACCCGTTGTTCAACCCTCAGACACTGTTAGTACTCGTTGGATCATCGGGTAGTGGACCAAACAAAATCTTGCGATGGGGTCCTTCCCGGGGTCTCTAATCAAGCTGCGAAGTCAGCCTTCAGGATTTTATGCGGTGCCTTATATG